>NW_027499996.1:0-77253 GCF_021521415.1 Bidens hawaiensis | reverse complement strand
CAACTGGTAAAACTCAGGCGTTGGTAAAACCCAAGCATTGTAAGTCTCAACTTTGAGACGATAAGTCGACATGAATTCGGTCAGTTTTGGTTATGTGCGTTATATCGGAACTAAACAAAAGGTACAAAAAATAATTTAAAAATTGAGGTGGACCAATGGGGTGGCGTCGGTCAGTAAAGCTCTGCCTTTTGGTAAAACCTGAGTGTGGTCGGTCTCCATCACGTTCGTTACGATACCGGAACTAAAAAACAAAACAAAAATAAAAACAAAATTGGTGTCCGGTCAGTTTTCATTATTGTACTGACGTACGCAAATTCGGTCGGTTTCACTTAACAACACAACTATCTGGTCCATACCAAAGTTACTGTTGAAAGACAAACCATTCTACCATACACAAAACATAAATAACATAATTAAAAAAAAAACAATCATCATTTCGCGCCATGAGGGATTCAAACCCTAGTTGCTAACAAACAAAACCATGCCACCAACATCAATTTATATGCTAGCTATCAAAACCATTACTACATATACAAAAAAAAGATATTGGTTTTTAATACTCTCAACTTTTACTCATTGGACAATAACACTCCCAACTAACGATTTGTCTCCCACCACTCCCAACTTGTAACTTGTTTTCTTCTATCACTCCCGAACTTAACGGACCCTAACTCAGTTAATTTTTTTTGCTGACGTGGCATGTTACGTGGAAAATACCTTTTTAAAAACAAAAACTTAAATACAACAAATACTATACACATATATACATACACTATATACACACACGTATACACATATATATATATGCAGACACAAACACCACAAATGTTTCTAACCACTGTGTACACCACCACCACCACCATAGACCTCACCACTCGTTCCTCTATCACCACCTTCACCACCACCGCCAGCCTCGCAATCTTCACCACCACCACCACCAGTGGTTGCCATCGGAAAAACGTTGTGGCGGTGGATCTCGCCAGCCTCCTTAATTTTATTATGAATCTCCATTACTTGTATTGTCCTTTGCTTCTGTGTTGTTCAAAACAAACACCGCCGACATGCTAATCTAATAAGTAATCTTCAAGTGCCACCGCCATCGCGTTTTTCGGCGAGTTCCGCCATTAACGATAGAGCATCGATTCAAGGTAATAAACATTGCATTATACTCGTTTCTTTATTCCTATCAAAAGGCCTATGATAATGTATTCAATTGTAAACAAGAGAATTGAATTTAGCAAAGTAATTTGGGTTAGTCTAGGGCTGGTGGTGATGATGAAGGCAGCGGAAGCTGGCGGCGGTGGCAGAAACCGACGGTGTTGGAGACCGATGTGGTGGTGATGGAATGATGATGATATTTGTAGTATGTATGTATGTAGTATTTGTTGTTTTAATTTTTTTAAATAAGGTCTTTTCCACATAACATGCCACATCTGAAAAAATGTCACGTCAGCAAAAACGCGATGAACATAAATTTAAGCTTCTACTTTATATAATTTCATCACTCTAGCTCGTTGTCTCCTAAAACCTATAAATTTCAACATAAACTAAATAAGTATCGGTTCGTGTAAATTTCCTAATTAAATGCCTAAAATAGTAAAACGACCCTTCTAAATCATGTTTAAGGTTATTTTTTTTATGTTTTTAAATATGAAGATTACTAAAACCAGAAAATACCATCACGCGCTAGCTTGGGTGGCCATATAGGAGAAAACCACTTTAAGAGTATTCAAACTCAGGTAAAAAGTGGTTAATATAGAAGCGTTCATTCAGGATCTGCCAGTCAAACTAACACGATTCGAAAAAATAAAACCAGAAAATAACCAAATTGGCTGGTCCAATAATCCAATATGGTGTCCAGCTGCTTAGCCTTTTCCCTTTTTACCTAACTACCCCTACATATTAATTGTCACATAATAAATGAAAGCAAAAAATGGACCCATAATGCCATGTATGTCACAAAACTATGAATGCAACCTTTTTGTTTGAAATTAAACAGCTGTGAACACCCAAATTGCAGTTAAGAGCCTAACAATTACCTTGCTTTATTCCAAACATGTCATGATCACCACCTATAATCTTATAATTTTTATTAAAAAAATATATTAAAATTGACCAAAATACAAAAAATATTATTAATAAAGTTAAATGATAGATATAAGTCACAATAGTAAGCTTGGGACATTGAGAGACACTGGTTATGTTCTCACACTTGCTTATGGTCCCACATGCATTGTAAAATTATTCTGATTGAAATACAATTTAATAGTATGTTAATTGTATAACCCCACAATGAACCACCTAAATGAATTAAGTAAAGAAAATAATAACTCCCGGTTCGTACTAAAGGGCATAGTCTAATGATATCAAAGTGTTAGATAAGACATTGACTTTCTAAGCTGTGAGAATTCAAATTTTACGAGTGACACAAATATATAAAAAGACGTTAAAATAAATTCAGTTCGTCAAAAGACCGAGAGAGGCTGAATGACCCGCAAATATTCATATATTTTGCTAGATTATGAATATTATTTCGATAGGGAAACGTTAGATACAAAAACCAACTTTAAGTATAAAGATACGTAATAGGTACAAAAGTGATTTGCTTTTTTAATCGCGTGATGTAATATGTACGTTTAAAATTTACAAAGGTTTATATAATTCTTTTAGTTAGTTATTCTTGGTTATGTATTGAACATCCCTCTAACCACATGTTTACATAGTGTTTGGATCAAATATAAACGAAAATTGGCATGCGAATTATGTGAAGTGAAGAAGTAGAAGAAGTCCACGGGGTGGTGAAACCGTAATTACTAAGAATAAACTAATTACATTAAAGCAAAATACATGTATTTGTAATCACGTTAATTTTCATGTGTAGCGTACTTGTTATTACTCATCTTGTATTTTGTTGTAGCATAATTACTCTATTCATATTAATAACGAAGTTGGCACCACGTGTTCTTTGCTCTTCACTTCGCAAGGCATTTACGTATGAATATTTAGCGATGGATTTTTTTCGTTGATGAAAATTTGTTGTAGATGTATAAAAGTTTAAGTTAAATATAATAAATTTATAAAACTTTAGTGAAATTACCATTTGTGAAATGAATTTATGGCATCATTAGTTATAACTACACATACTATGTAATATAGCTTAAAGTGGTTATTTTATTTTTTTTAATTATTTTTTTCACATGTATTTATTTTTTAAATAAGTACTAAAATAATTTAAATTCAAAAAAGACATTAAATCTAGCCACCATTAAAACAGCCAAGCAACCTAGGAAAACATGTATATAAACCAAACCACCCTTTCCAACTATCAATGTAACATTCTAAACTCCAAGAAAATGACATTTTTGCATCAAAGGTTTCTTCTTTCATGTTTAATCTTGCTTACATTTTCCCATTTGCTCCCCGTTTCGTCTCGAGGGCCGGTTTATAAACCCCCAAGCGTCGAGCGACTAACGGATCGTTTCCATTCCACACCGGTTGATGGGAAAATGACAACCTTTTTTGGAGCATCACACATTCATATGAAAAGCAACGGGTCATATGCGGATATTGTTTTAGATAAAACTTCAGGTAAAAACGATCATTATAATTGCATATTTATGGACGATATGATGTGTTCTTAACTTTGAATTGTGGATTTTTGGGTTTTGGATTTAGGTTCGGGTTTGGTTTCAAAATATAGGTACAATCATGGATTCTTTAGTGTTGCAATAAAGCTACCAACGGGGGACACGTCAGGAGTAGTGCTAGCTTTCTACGTGAGTTATTTTCTTTACGACAGGTCTATTTTAAGTGTGTGTGAATGAAAATGACTAAAATACTTTTACTGCTTTTATTTTTCAGATGTCTAATGCTGACGTTTTTCCACATAACCATGACGAGATTGACTTTGAATTGCTTGGGCATGAGAAGAGAAGACAATGGGTTCTTCAAACAAATATTTATGGGAATGGGAGTGTCAAAACAGGAAGAGAAGAAAAGTTTTACCTTTGGTTTGACCCTACACAAGAGTTTCATCAATATAGCATATTGTGGAACACCCATCATATAGTGTAAGTTTCATTAGCATCTAAGGTTTAACCATGGCTCTACACTGAGTATAGATGATATAAGTAGGGGTGTTTTTTCGGGTTTCAGGTTTTTAGATCGGGTTCTTCGAATTTCAAAGTTTTAAATCTAGACCTGAATACCAACCCAAATCTCTCACGGGTTTTTTCGGGTTCGGGTCGAGTTAATCAGGTTTTGAGTGTCTAAGAAACCAAAAAATAATAATTACTAAAAAAGCTACAATGCTAGAACTAAAGCGACATATTCTTCTTCACTCATAAAGTAAATTACTAAACAATAAACAAACATAACCCAATAAAATTACATATTCTTTGATAGAAAAGTTATTCGGTTCGTTTATTTTTTACATAAAAGTAGTTCGGTTAGTTTATTTTTGTTAAAAAAATGGTTCGGCTCGGTTAGTTTTTTTTGTTAAAAATGTAGTTCGGTTCGTTTATTACTGTTAACAAAAGTGGTTCGGTTCGTTTATTTCGATTAGGAAAAAATATTTTTAATTTAAAAATAAATTTTTACCGCATAAGCAATCAACGCCACTGTTTTTACCACATCATCGTACACGTCATCATCCACATCATCAAAAACTAACAGATCATCAGTGAAAAATACGTTGGCGGCCAATAGGTCGAAAGTTGGGATTTTTGTAGTAAATTTTTAAAGTTTGACTTAACGCTGGCCAATGAGACAAAGTTTGAATTATTAAAATCTAATATCCCTATAATAAATGAATTGTTGATTAGCCATAATAGGTGGAAGGAGAGCAGGTGAAATGCGTAGAGTTTTCTGTATATAGTGTCTATACGGCTATACCTAATAATAATACAGTGCCTATACATTTATACGTAATAATAACATCAGGTTTAAAACAAAATTTTTAATTCGGGTTTTTTGTGTTAACCCGAGAACTTTAAACTAGACCCAATAACCAACCTGAATTACTTATTGGGTTAATTGGGTTTGGGTTTGGGTTTTCTCTACTCGAGTTTTAGTTAAAAGTGACAGTCGTAGTTACAAGGTTGTTTGCATTATCAAACAAACTTTGAACTCAGAGTGATTTATTTTACCTCTAAAATTTTATAGGTTTGCAACATATATAATCAATTAAATTCGTGCTCATTATTTATTTCTTTATATTACAGGTTTCTAGTAGACAATATACCAATAAGAGAAGTAATTCATAACCAAGCATCGTCGTCTGTTTATCCATCAAAGCCAATGTCATTATACACGACCATATGGGACGGTTCAAAGTGGGCCACACACGGTGGAAAATACCCCGTTAACTATAGATACGCACCATTTGTCGCATCACTAGGAGAACTTAAAGCGGAAGGTTGTTTGATGCCTAAAACAAACTCAACTTCTATAGGCTCATGCTCAAAGAGTCCAACTTTTTTGTCCTCGGACCCTGTTGAAGGAGACGAGTATATAAAGCTAACGAGCCAACAAATCGTTGGTCTAAAGTGGGCTCGATCTAAACATATGTTTTACTCTTATTGTAAAGATACTTCAAGATACAAAGTTCTTCCATCAGAATGCAAAGCTTAGTTAGAAGCTGGAACACAATTGTTTGGTCATGTATGTTTATTATTGTTTCATATATAGTTTGGTCATATATAAAGCATATATACAACTATTGTAACTACAAGTATACCATACATTGGATTGTTATATTGTTACATGTTATTTCTTTATTTTCAAATTATATGTCTAATAATTAACAAAAACAAGGGAATATATATATTTTGGAACGAGTCGAAATGAACCGTAATAACTCTAGTTTGAATAGGCATTGAGTTTTTTAAAAAACTTTAGGGTTATGCTAACGTACCTTACATATTTTACTTGATGCACCCATTTCAACTTATCATATCATTGACATTATCGCTTTTCACACTAACAAAGAATAACCCTTGTTTTCGGTTCAATTTGCAGTTTCACAAAGTCTGATTTTGATTCAAGCCGAGCAACCCAAATAAACCGAATAACAAACAATGTATGAGTTTTTCATGTATCCTATCCAATTAGAGTTTTAGCCAAACTCAATTCAATAACAAACATTAGTAAAAAAGTTGCAATTTCATATAATAGTAACCAACTTTAAAAAGTGTTACAATTAAGTCACTCAATTTTCATATTTTATTAAATTAAAACTTTTAACATGTTTTCATAACCTTTTTCTTTCTTTTTTTCACATAGGAAATCTTTTTCTTTTTTTGATGTTGACGTTGAGCGCCGACGTGGATTTTATTTTTTATCTTCAAATTTTAATATAATTAACGTTTTTAATTTTTTTTATCCTCCATTTCTTTGTTTATGCACACAAAAATCGGTGAGACTCAATTTGAAGATTTATTGACCCGATTTGGGGAAAATATGCATTTGTGACCTAACTAAAACACTTTTAAAACTTACTTATTATTCTATGAGATATTCGCTAAAAATATAAAGAAAGTTATAAAGATTAAAATATAAAAACTTATTCAAGTTCAACCGGAAGCCAAATTACTCAATTCTCAATGAAGTTTTAATTACAACCGACTAAAATCCCAAAGCAATTAACCCAACCGGAATAGGCCTATATACGTACCAAACAACACGAAATAGGACAAATATCTGTATACATGTTAGTTCGTTTGAAAAATTGAACATGTTCGTGTTCAGTCATTTAAAATCTATACGAACAGTTCACGTACATAAACAATCATAATTGAACAAGGATAAACACACATAAATGAACTTACGTAAACAAACACAAACGAACATTTATAAAACCTATAAAGGGTGATATAATTTATAAAACGCAAATAATATTTAATAAATTTATATTAATATATAACGAATGTTTACGAACATAAATGAATGCACGAAACATGTGTTCACGTCCGTTCTCTTATTAAATAAACAAACAAACTTTTAACCAAACGGTTCACGAGCAGTTCACTGAACGTTTTGTTCGTTTACACGCCTAGACCTAGAGGTGCACAAAAAAGCTGAACCCGGAACCAGACCCGAAATAAAAACCCGGAACCAGTTTTTTTAATACCCGGGTTTTTAATACCCGAATCCTACCCGTAGGGTACATATAAGGTATGCATTCCTGTACTAAAACCTGAACCGAACCCGATTTGTGCCCGGTAATACCCGAAAACCCGAACCGGTTCCATACCCGAATCGAGTTTTTCCAATATCTGAAACCGGGTACCCGATGTATACCCGAAAAATACCCTTAAAAAGTGCAACCTTTTAAAAAATCCAATCTATACCCGAAAAATACCCGGAAAAAAGCCTGAAAAAACCCATAAATAAGGTTTTTTCAATATCCGAAAATAGGGTATTCAAATATCCGGTTCTATACCCGACCCGAACCCGATGCATAGGGTATGGTTTTTAGAGGCAATATACGGACCCGAACCCGAACCGACCCGGTTTTTAACAAACTCGATTTTCCAATATCCGGTCATACCCGAACCCGGGTATTTAAGAAACCCAATTTATGCAATTCTACCTAGACCTGACTAATCCGAAAACCGATCCGAAATACACTTTTAACCAACCCAATCTAACCTAACTATCTATATAATTGCCTACCATAAAATCCTGTGTGTCGCTCTCACGTTACTCCCCCATTCTTTTAGAGCCACCAGATTGCTTGATTTCTAATTAGAGAGCTCTCATTGATTTAGCCCGGTTTACACCCGTTTAAGCCTTATATGGGTCATAACATCCCAAATGGATACCATACCTGCAAACCATAAAAAAAAACCTAACTCCTGCCTCCGTGCTCATCGCCTCCCCAATCTAATACCTGCAACCTTTACACTGTGTTCCCGAGTCTCATTTAACGAGAGGATGGGAAGGAAGGGGAATTATGACAGGAAAGAAAGGCAGGGGAAGGAAAATGTGTGATTTTATTTCGTGTTCCCGAGTTTAATGAAAAGGAAAGAAAAGGAAGGAAAATTAAACATTTTAGGTGTTCCCGAGTTAAGAGGAAAAGAAAATAAAGATTCATTTTCCTATTATACCCTTTAAGTAAATTATTACATGAGTTAAATATAAGGGTAGTTTAGGAATTGATAAATGTTATAATTAGACACAAATATTTTCTCTCATAATCTCTCCAATTTGGGAGGATGATAATATGCTTAAATTTTCTAGCATTTTCCCTCATTTCCCCTCCCCTTCCTTTCTTAAAAAATCTCTGGAACATCATTTTTTTATATTTTCCTCTTTTTTCCCTCCCCTCCCCTTGTTAAATGAGACTTGAGAACACAATGTTAATCTTTCAAAATAATCAAACATTCCAGCTAACCCTAATATTTCATAGCAGCCATTGTTCCTCTCTAGGCAATTCTTCATCAACATACAACCTCATCACAAACCAAGGTATGGCTCGTATAAATCTACCCTTATCAAACTTGATTTGTATGTTCTTATCAATTATTTGAAACCGATAATCATAACCATGGATAGTGACAAAGCTGATTTAACCTGATGTTGATTATTGATTAGTTTCCATATCATAAAGCAGCTAATTTTCCACTTCTTAAAAAGCCCAAGGATAATGACAAAGCTGTTAATGATATAAACTTTATAATTCCTTTTTATTTCATATAATTATGTTTCCAATCATGAAATTATGTTTTCAATTGAGCAAAGGAAGCATGCAAATCAACAAACACTAATACTACTACTACTACTTGCAAATGTGGGTACTAAGGTCCAAGAGTTTAGAAGACAGTGAGGAGATAATTTTTTAAAAACAAATTAAGTTTTTATCACAACTTAACTAATTTAATTGCACTTAATTTATTTAGGCAATGGTTATTCACACACCCTACATAAAATTCTATAAGAATGATACTTGCATCTAAACATTCAATAAAAACATGTGGTGAGTTACATCTTACTATATAATTATAACAAAAACAAACAGAACTAATATACCCCCATTTGTATTAGTAATCATATAATATGTGTTATAAATTACAATATAAAAGCTACAAAGTTTAAATAAAGTGGCTTGCTAATAAATACATGCCTAAAATGTGTTTGAAGTTAATGAATTCTTTCTTTCATTCTTCTTGTCAGAAGCAACATGTACTGTAAATGGGCATAACTGATGAATCTGAGCTCTACCTGTGAGTGAGCCCTTAAATGTTTGCAATATATTAACACGGGTAAACTATAATGAATATGGTGGTTTTAAATTGTTATTAAAACCAGTAAACTTCTCAAATTGGTTAGTGGTAGCTAAATGGACCGGCTTGGTAACGGGTTAAAGTGAGCAACTTTTTTACTTGAAAATGCGGGTGAATATGGAAACAATACTTTTGGAAGCTGGTTTCTAACATTTATCATTCATTCGGTTCTTATCTGGCACATGATAACGTTAAATATTATTATTTATTTATTTTATACTAGCTTTTGAACCCGTGTATTACACGAGATTTGTCAAATGAAAAAAATAAATATGATCCGTTATTTCAATTGCGATTCTCAAAATACTTATAAATTAATTTAATGGAAAAAACAAACGGGTTTAACGAAAAGTACTAAAATAGCATGATTTTTCTGGAAACGTCAAGTGTTGATTTGCAAGAAATTTAGAATAGGTACTAAATTTAGTTAGTTGGTCAAATTTCAGGTATGAAAATGATACTTAATTCAATAATGAATAAAATCCACACACTATGTTATAACCCACTTGACAAATTGGTTTTGATCCATGACCCATGGATAGATAAAATGAATGAGATGAAAGATTAGGAATTAGAAAAAATGTAGGTTTGACACCTAGGCTTCAACATTTTCTTTTATTAGTATAGTAAGATAAGATGGTTGATGGAGTACATGTTGTTCTTCCTGGGACGTGGATGACACTTTTTGTAATGTTTGTAGCAAGAAAGTTCACTAACCTATTAAGGTGAGTTATACATTAAATTTGTAACTAATTTGAAGCATACTTATAATTATATTTGTGGTGTGTCCAAGATGATATTAGAGATAAATCTATTTTTATATTCAATGTTTTACCTGAAAAAGAAATTATAGCTTTGATATAGAAACTAGAGCAACAAAAGCTATAGTGTGTAATGTATATATATTTTAGGCTTTAGCCATATAATGCTTCAAAAAATATTGCACATTGTGTTGCCATTTGAGCATGTTCTTTAGCATTATATCAACAACAAGTAAAATGGCTGCAATTTAAAGTCAAAAGTCAAAGGTGATAAAAAAAAACTCTTTAACTGATTTCCCTTGATAAAACTTTGATAACTCACTCCTACAATTAAATAAAAAAAAACAAAACAAAATCGTACTTGAAGAGGTAGGTCCCAGCAGAGCCCAGTTGGACCCGCAAGACTCACCTTGAAGAGGGACGTTTGAGCAAGGACCAACTGGTTCCGCAGGACCCACCATGCTCAGAGATGAAGACCTTACGCGCAGTACGCCAGCTGTTCACGCAGGGAAAGCCTCCCAATGGTGAAGTACCCCGCCTGTCCCCGCAGCTGCGGATACAAGCCATCAGGGAAGGCTACCCGCACTAATAGCAAGGCTACACGCACAAGGCACTAAATAATTCAGTGTCACCTGAAGGAATGAGCAAGGCGGGAATACTCCCGCCCAAATGAGCCAGTCCGTATGCTTCTGGAAGATCTTTTGTACTATACCTGCCAAGGTATGGACAAAATAGACAAGATCTGACCAAAGCAGCCCATGAACCAATCACAGGGTGACAGCTCACCGACAAACAGTACGAGGAGCATGCTCTAGTACTGTTTGTCACTATTAGCCACTGCCTACTCATCAACCCTTGTCGTGGCACGCACATAGCCTGCAGTTGTTGGAAAAGGAATAGTACACAGCTGGCCTGGTCACTATCAGCCGCTGCCTACCCACCAACCAGCATGGCGCGTGCGTAGCCCTTAGTTGGTAGAACAGGAATATTATACAGCTGGCTGTACCTGCTTGGAAACCTACATTCGGCTATAAATACTCCAACACCTTGGAACGGTAGGATCATCTGGTATTTTACCTTAACTAGCTATTTCTCTCAATATACACTTATATTCAGAGCAATCTAGTCTGATTCTCACGCCGGAGGGTGGTCACAAGGAGGAACCCCCCCTTCTCAGTGACGAGCTCACGATGTCTGTTTTGCAGGTCATCTGAAGAACATCCTTCTTTGCCGGACCTAACCCTCGTGGGAAACATTACTTAACCCCCAGATTATCCATAATCTACTCGGGGTCGATTAGTGTTTCTTCATTGGCGCCATCCGTGCATAAAAGCTAGAACTAATTCAGTTTTTTCAAAACTTCTGAAAAAATGGTTAACGTTACTCCGGTCCCAAGGCCAGTAAGTGACAAAGAAACCCCGGTAACCACAACCCCAGCTACTGGGGGGAACACCGGCGGTTACACAAATTTTACGAACACTACCCCGGTTACCCAACCCGGGGCAAGTGCAATAAACAATATTTCACTGGGTTCACTGATGCCCAGTTGGAGAAACAGACGAGGCTCATATTCAGTTCTTTCTGATCGAATATGTGTTGCAAACTTTTATGATCGGTGAAGATGGTGCACTTTGTACCGTAGAGATAATGTCTCCAGATTTTAAGTGCGAAGATAACTGCTCCCAGTTCTAAGTCATGAGTAGTGTAATTTTTCTCGTGTATTTTTAACTGTCGAGAAGCATAGGCTATAACCTTATTATTTTGCATCAACACGCATCCTAACCCTCTCCGGGATGCGTCACAATACACGACAAAACCATCGTCTCCGTCGGGGAGACTTAAGATCGGCGCTTGGCACAATCTTTGTTTTAGCGTTTGAAACGCCGTTTCCTGCTCTTCACCCCATTCATACTTTCGATCCTTTTGGGTCAGAAGGGTTAAAGGTTGGGCGATGCTGGAAAAGTTCTCTATAAATCGACGATAATATCCAGCTAAGCCTAAGAATTGGCGGATTTCCTTTGGCGATTTAGGCGCTTGCCAATTCTTAACTGCTTCAACCTTACTTGGATCAACGTGTATTCCTTGATGGTTTATAACGTGACCAAGGAATTGCACTTCTTGTAACCAGAAGTTACACTTGGAGAATTTTGCATACAACTTCTCCTGATTTAGAAGCTCTAAAATTAATCTTAAGTGTTGCTCGTGCTCTTCTTTACTCTTCGAGTATATCAAAATATCGTCAATAAACACGATGACGAATTTATCGAGGTAGGGTTTACAGACTCGATTCATGAGATCCATGAACACTGCTGGCGCATTTGTTAGCCCGAAAGGCATAACTAAGAACTCGTAATGGCCGTAGCGAGTCCGGAATGCGGTTTTTGGGATATCCTCCTCCTGAATTCTAACCTGATGGTATCCCGATCTAAGATCAATTTTTGAGAAATAGCTCGCACCTTGCAGTTGGTCGAACAGGTTATCAATTCGGGGGAGAGGATACCTATTTTTGATTGTCAACTTGTTCAGCTCCCTGTAATCAATGCACATTCTAAGACTTCCGTCCTTCTTTTTCACGAATAGTACCGGTGCACCCCACGGGGAATAACTGGGACGTATAAATCCTTTATCCAACAATTCCTGCAACTGGTTGGATAATTCTTGCATCTCGGATGGTGCAAGTCGGTAGGGCGCCTTAGCAACAGGGCCAGCTTGAGGTAATAATTCGATCCTGAATTCGACCTGTCGGGTTGGCGGTAATCCAGGAAGTTCCTCTGGGAAAACTTGTGGAAATTCGCGTACCACTGGGATATCGTCCACCCGTTTTTCCTCAGGATCCGTGGCCGTCAAGCTCGCTAGATACGCCACGCATCCCTGGCGTATATATTTTAACACCATGAGGTGGGATATAAACGGTATCATATTGCCCGACTTCTCACCCTGCACTAATACCTCTTCGTCATCCGACACCCGGATCTTGACGATTTTCTTTTCACAGTTTATTTCTACCTTGTTACGTGCTAACCAATCCATTCCCACTATCACGTCAAAACTACCCAATTCTACCGGTAACAAGTCAATCAGAAAGGATTGTTCGTTCAGGATAAAAGGGCAATTCCGAACTATCTGATTAACTATCATGGTTTTACCGTTAGCGACTTCTACGGTGTAGGGTTCTATGGTTTCACCAATTGGAAGGTTTGCTATCGACAGGAATTTAACGGAAACAAAACTTCTATCGGCGCCTGTATCAAATAATACAGAAGCGTAATGATCAGAGACGAGGAATGTACCTGTCACTACGCTGGGGTCCTGGCGTGCTTCGTTCGCCCCCATCACGAATGCTCAGCCTCGCGCCGGATTGGACGACGATGCCTGACCCGTGGGTTGCCTCCCGTTTCCTCCCTGGTTCAGTTTCGGACAGTGTCTTTTGAAGTGATCCGTGCTGCCGCATTCATAGCAAGCACGGCTGGTGGTCACCATTTGGTTTCCTTGCGGGTTTTGCTGTCGGACTGGTTGGGTCTTAAATGGCTGCGCACGGATAGGTTGCGGTTGTCGGTTCAGGTTGTTCAGATTTGTCTTACAATTCGGTGCGTAGTGTCCAATCCTGCCACACCGGTGGCACACCACCTCTTTGCACACGCCACCATGGTGGTAACCGCATTTCCCACACTTAGGAAACGCTCCCTTCTGCGGTTCTTGCCTTCCGCCTGAACTAGTCATGGCGTAGTTCTGGGCAGTGGGCCTAGCACGTTTATTTTGTTGTTTTTCCTGAGTCCTATGGTCATGTGTACCCCGCTTTCCCCCAGCGGATTCTCCCGCCACCTTCAGTGACCCGCTCCTTACGAAATCATACGTGACGATACCAGCTTGCGTCACCGCACCCTCATACGTCTGGTGTCCCCCAGAATTGACTATACTCCTTACAACTGGAGTTAGTCCCCAAATATAACGCTCAACCCTCTTCGACTCTGGGGTGACCAACCATGGTACCAATCGCGACAACTCATTAAACCGGTTCGTGTAACCCAAATGGTCTGCCCCCTGCATCTCCAGGTTCCACAATTCATTTTCTAATTTTTGCAATTCGTTTTTCGGGCAGAAATGTTCCAGTACAAGAGCCTTGAGCTCTGTCCAGGTCATGCGCTTTGTCGCCGCCTGACCCCGGGTCTGCACTATCGTGTTCCACCATGTCAAGGCATGGTCCGTGAATGTGCAGGTAGCATACTTAACAACACAATCCTCGGGGCAGTTGCTGATATTCACAACGGATTCTATTTTCTCGATCCACTTAACCAACCCATTTGGTCCTTCAGACCCGCTAAACTCTAGGGGCTTGCACAACATAAAGTCCTTGATCGAACATCCCCTGGATGCACGAATCGGTTCAGTACGGTTCGTCTCTACCGTAGGTATAGGGCCATTACTGTCTGTAACGACCACCCTAGGCGGTGCGTCATTACTCGGAATCGTGTTATCATTCTGTGGAGGATTAACATTTTGTTCCCCGTCATTATTGGTGGTCGTTTGATTGCTCGGAGGGGTTGGATTGGTCGAATTGTTAATACTGGCGGCGATGCGCGATACTATATCCGGTATCGCCGCCTCTAACTGTTGAGCAATCAAACGGCTCACGTCCACTTCCGACAATTGGGCTGAACGTTTTGGTGCCATTCTACACAACATCAAGAAAATATATTAATACAAGTTCCAATCATAAAACACAACAAACATTCCATTCATTAATAAACATTAGTACATATTACATCCATGTCAGTTCACATACTTTCCTGTCATCCTTACATAAGTTAAGTTTTCATACATAGGGCCTATGTCGGCATCATCTCGACATAACCCGCAATGGGTCAGTGCTTGAATGATACCCAAAAGTATCTATAATGATATACCCCAAAAGAGACCCCCCTAAGGGCCAGTGGTTGTATTATAACTACCCAAGGTTCACTCTATGTTAGCATCACCACTAACTGCTTACACAGAGTATCAAAAAGCGGTCCCTGTCTACTCCCATCCTAACACAACTAAACACGGTGGTATACCAAACCCACCAACACCGCCACCAACACCACCATCACAGCCAGCATAACCCGGATCCGCGTCTCTATCCGGCCGATCATCCACTGGGAGTATGAGCACTCCCTCTTCAGCTGTGCAATCGCATACTGGTGGTCCAGTATGCAGTCCCCCAAGTACATTCGCCTCTGCACACCCACTGTCAAGGCGGCGGAGTGCTCATTCACCTGCTCGGTGAGCACTCGCAGCCATGCCGCCGCATCCCTTTCCTGCCTAGGGAGGCCCCACACGGGTGGAGTCACAGGCTCGGGCTGAGAGCGGGAGGACTCGCCTCTGCGGGTAGCAGGTCTGGGTGGGGGCGAGGTAGGTGGGACATGTGGGACACTGATCCGCGCCGTGAGGCGGGGTCCGAATCCGGGCGGGACAGGGATGGCATGTGGTGCGGGCGGGGTAGGGGATCTGACAATCCTGGCTGGGGAGGACTGGCCAGAGCTCCTTCGACTAGCCTCGCTAGGCTCAGAGCTGGATGATACGCTTATGCTCCCAGAGTTCCCGGAGCTGACTTCCTCCGGGTCCTCCTCCACCGACAAACTAGGAGTCCTCGACATTCTTTCCTGCACACAAGTTAACAAACATATAGTTCTTTCCATAGTGTAAATCATAAACAACTTAATATGCACTTACTTATACAACTTGACCACATAATAATATTATCATATATTTGCACATATGTTGCCAATTTTACCTATTAAAGTCCCCCGTGACTTCCCCTGAATTCCCTCGTGCGGACAAGTCTGTTATTATGTTCCGGACCATAATAACTCACTTGTCCATCCAAGTTCATCCAGACCTTGTCACAATAAATTATTAGTTGATATTCAGATCCTATAACACTTGAGCTACTGGTTATATCTTAGGTATCTTTGAAATACATCCTAATTCTTTATAACCAATGGCTCTGATACCAAGTTCTGTAACACCCCGTAACCGTAGCGGAAACGTACACGGGATGCAACAGACACGTCTGATATCAACAACATTGCTTATAAAGAAAACACCACTACATTAATTTAAACGAATTACATTGTTCCGAGTTTCGTTACCATCTAGGCGTTATCACATAAGTTTTAACGATAGTACATTAACATATTTAATGCAAAATATAGATCCTTAATCTTCCACAAAATAGCACACATCATCAAGCACGTATCAGTCATTCCAATTTGGGTGTACCTAGAAAGCATGTAAAGAAAACGGGTCAACTACGAATAGTTGGTGAGTTTCACTAATTTAAATAAACCATAACAAATCATTATAATAATAAAAAATAAGCGATGTAATTATGCTGAGCCCACAAGTGAAAACTCTGTTAGCCCCGAAACATATCAAATAACCCCTGGGGACACTGTTAACCCAGAATACTTCCAATAACCTCTGGGGACTCTGTTAACCCAGAAACATATCAAATAACCCCTGGGGACACTGTTAAGCCAGAACACTTCCAATAACCTCTGGGGACTCCGTTAACCCAGAAACATATCAAATAACCCCTGGGGACACTGTTAACCCAGAACACTTCCAATAACCTCTGGGGACTCTGTTAACCCAGAAACACTGTTTCGGGCCTTACAATATTAGCAACTCAGACAATTACCATCTTAATACATTACCGTACGATTCCCGTACAACAAACATTATATAAAATACATTCATTTCCATGCGATCGGCATGTACTTAAACACTTTGATAAAAACATGCTTTCCGCCCCGGGAAAATATTTAAAACAGTTCAATAAAAAGGGGCTCGTGAAACTCACCTTTTGTGAGCAAAGATGTAATACTGTGCACGGCTACCTGTCCGGATCTGTAATACGATCCCTAAGTCGTTACTACACAATTTCTATTAATATAACTTAGATTCGTGTTAACCGGTACGTCTGGGGACACTGTTAACCCAGTACCGTACACGATCCGGGAACAATGTTAACCCCGAAACACTTCTCAGGACTTAGATTGTGATATCACTTAGAGTTCTTTAGTCAAAATTACCATTAGTTTGTTTTCTCGTTTTGCGTGCCTAGCACGGTTAACCGTCTTTATGTTTTCAAAAATGAGTTTGGCCACATACGACCCGAAAATAGTTGTTACTGCTATTTTAATTAAAGTGGTGAAATTAGAGCTCGGTTTAGACTCCCCGTTTGGCCGCGGGGCCCGTTACCGTCTTTAATATACCGGAAACGACTAAATCGGGTAAAATTACCCAAATCATCCGAATTATATCTGATGATTTATTTTTACTTGATTAACTTAGTTTCATGAATATAGTCCATTTTTAAGGTTTTTATACACCAGTCAGCTCGCTTAGGCGAACTTTGCCGGTTTACGCGTTTTAAGCTTTAAAAGTTTGTTTTTAAGTTCCTTTTAGCACAAATAAATATCCGTTTAGTCTCGGATCTTGAAATTTTGCACAATTCAGTTTTTAACAGTAAGGAATTTTATAAAAATATTTCCAGATTTAATTTCTATATTTAACATTTATTTAACTATTTTTAAACGTCATGTAAACACCAAATATGTCGAAAATACCAAACGACTTTAGAAAAATCACAAATTTTTCTGGGATGACTCCTGCCATCCACATAGTTCCCAGTAATTTTTCCAGAACCAAAAACTCATTTTTCATGCCATTTTCACCAAAACCGAGCTAGAAAACCCTAGAACTCGTTTTACCGAAAAGCCTACTTAGACTTCTCCAATGGACCTGAAATTTTGTGTGTGACTTTTATATGTTATAAAAAGCTTATCTGAATTTTTCCAGAATTTTTCATGATGTTTAGCTATTTTTCACCATTTTTAGCCAAAACCGAGCATTAAATTCACCAAATATTCATCCTTTATCCGAAAATTACCAAAATTTCACAGATCTCATATTTTCATGTGTAGATCATCTCTGTAAAATTTCATGACTCAAATCTAAGTCTACCACAATCTGTCCAAATCATACAAATCATACGAAAAACCGAACTACCTTGTGTTTCTAGCTTTAGATCGCAAAGATCTTGCTTTCTAGCCTTTGCTAGCAACTAGATACAACACCTACAAGTACAAAAACACCACACCAAGCAATTTATACCCACAATAAAGCCATTTCTTTCATGGTTTCGGTTAAGACATCAAAACAAAGATTTTAACCGTAAAAATTCGTTTTTGACTCTTTTAACTCCTTTCTTGGACCAAGATCCCTTGTATAACTTGTATACATCACTTGATCATGCAAGAATCGGTTTCATCTCGGGTTTTCACTCATTTTTCACTTGAAACCTCATTTTCTCAAGATTTTGGAATTAAAAAGCAAGATCAAACCATAATAACATGTTTATACCTTGTTGATCTTCTTAAAAATCAAAGGTTTTGGTTGAATGTGTAAAGGGTTGAGAGGATTTGGAGAGTTGAGATGTTAAAAAAAGAAAATGATATGGTTTGGTGTACCAAATGGACCGATCGGTCCATGTATGGTGTGGGGTGGGGCCCACATCTCAAACCTTGGCCACACATTCGGATTGTGAAATCCGGATAATATTGTGGATAATCTGGTTCAGTTCGTTTTTCGGTTAAACGTTTAATCCCGCTCAAAACGAGGCCAAAACGGTCGTTTTTTGGCTAAAAATAAAATTTGTATAAAACCGATTTAAAAACTTTAAAAACTCAAACCATGAGATTTATTGACTTAACATATCATATTGTCGGTAATTGTGCATCTTTTTCGGCTTGATCGATCGTCTCTTGCTTGGTTTGATATTAAAGGTTTCGTTTAACGTACCGACGTACCATTAAATTGAAAACTCTTTTCTGTGCTTTAATTCACTTATCCTGAAGCTTTAATACTTCGTCAACATCACTAAACATTATATATTTCGTCTATAATGAAATCCCCGATTCGTTCGGGTTTCAATAACCGTTCATCGATTAATCGTAATTCCAATACGACTAGCTGTACATTCGAGTATAATTCGTACTGGGAATCTTATATACTCGTATAAACACATTATAATTCATATATTCAGTATTAAATAACACATAAATGGTATATTCCGGCTAGGGTATACCTGAATTTGCCGAAATCGTTACATTCTCCCCCCGTTACAAAAATTTCGTCCTCGAAATTTTACGCGTCAACTACTTCCTTTTGCGGAAATAGGTGGGGGTATTTCTTCCGAAATTCGTCCTTTCGTTCCCATGTATATTCTGGGCCTCGTTGCGAGTTCCGTCTAACTTTGACCAACGAGATCTTATTGTGTCTAAGTTGCTTGATTTTCCCGTCTACTATTTCTATGGGCTCCTCTACAATGTTGAGTTTATTATTTATTTGGACACCCTCTAAAGGTAACACCGATGTCTCTTCCGACAGACACCTTTTCAAGTTCGACACGTGAAACACGTTGTGAACTGCACTCAGTTCATCAGGCAGTTCTAATCGGTATGCTACAGGACCGATTTTTGCAGTAATGTCGAATGGTCCAATGTATCTAGGGGCTAACTTCCCCGCCTTTCCAAATCTGACTACTCCTTTCCAAGGTGATACTTTCAAATACACTTTATCACCTTTCTCAAATGATAACGGTTTTCTACGGGTATCGGCATAACTCTTCTGCCGATCCCGTGCGGCCTTCAGATTGTTCTTAATTTCAAGGATTTTGCTGGTCGTTTCCTGGACCAGATCTGATCTAATAACCTGTGTGTCGCCCACTTCAGTCCAGCAGAGTGGTGATCGGCACTTCCGTCCATACAATGCTTCGTAAGGTGCTGCCTTTATACTGCTATGGTAACTGTTATTATAGGAAAATTCAACGAGTGGGAGATGTTGATCCCAATTTCCCTTAAAATGCAGTACGCATGCACGAAGCAAATCCTCCAGTGTTTGGATGGTCCTCTCAGACTGACCGTCGGTCTGAGGGTGGTAAGCTGTGCTTAGATCAATACGCGTTCCCAGCGCTTCTTGTACAGCTTGCCAAAGATTGGAGGTGAAATGGCTATCTCGATCGGAGATGATTGAGATGGGTATCCCATGACGAGACACAATTTCATTTATATAAATCTGCGCAAGTCTCTCGGTGTTATAATTATTTCTAATCGGAATAAAATGTGCCGACTTGGTTAATCGATCCACGATTACCCAAATTGCATCGTGTCCACGGGACGTCTTAGGGAGATGTGTCACAAAATCCATCGTGATTTGCTCCCATTTCCATTCGGGAATTTCCGGTTGTTGTAACATCCCCGAGGGTTTCTGGTGCTCCGCCTTAACCCTCGCACACGTCGTACACTTGCCAACGTATGTGGCTATATCCTTTTTCATACCCGGCCACCAGTAGAACTCCTTCACATCCTTGTACATCTTATCCGATCCCGGATGTATGGAATATTTCGATTTATGCGCTTCGTCCATGATTAATTCTCGGAGGTCATGGAGGGTCGGGATCCAAATCCGATTTTTGAAATAGAGAATTTCGTCCACGCGCTGTTCGAAATCCTTCTCGTTACCATAAAGTCCCTCTTTTACCAATTGTTCCTCTTTCAACGCCTCGCGTTGAGCGACTCGAACCAGGTCCGAAAGGTTCGACTGGACTGTCATTTCCAGTGCTTGCACTCGCAATGGCTTAACCCGATCCTTCCTACTCAGGGCATCGGCTACGACGTTAGCCTTGCCGGGGTGATAACGGATGTCACAGTCATAGTCGCTTAGCAACTCGACCCATCTTCGTTGCCTCATATTCAGTTCTTTCTGATCGAATATGTGTTGCAAACTTTTATGATCGGTGAAGATGGTGCACTTTGTACCGTAGAGATAATGTCTCCAGATTTTAAGTGCGAAGATAACTGCTCCCAGTTCTAAGTCATGAGTAGTGTAATTTTTCTCGTGTATTTTTAACTGTCGAGAAGCATAGGCTATAACCTTATTATTTTGCATCAACACGCATCCTAACCCTCTCCGGGATGCGTCACAATACACGACAAAACCATCGTCTCCGTCGGGGAGACTTAAGATCGGCGCTTGGCACAATCTTTGTTTTAGCGTTTGAAACGCCGTTTCCTGCTCTTCACCCCATTCATACTTTCGATCCTTTTGGGTCAGAAGGGTTAAAGGTTGGGCGATGCTGGAAAAGTTCTATATAAATCGACGATAATATCCAGCTAAGCCTAAGAATTGGAGGATTTCCTTTGGCGATTTAGGCGCTTGCCAATTCTTAACTGCTTCAACCTTACTTGGATTAACGTGTATTCCTTGATGGTTTATAACGTGACCAAGGAATTGCACTTCTTGTAACCAGAAGTTACACTTGGAGAATTTTGCATACAACTTCTCCTGATTTAGAAGCTCTAAAATTAATCTTAAGTGTTGCTCGTGCTCTTCTTTACTCTTCGAGTATATCAAAATATCGTCAATAAACACTATGACGAATTTATCGAGGTAGGGTTTACAGACTCGATTCATGAGATCCATGAACACTGCTGGCGCATTTGTTAGCCCGAAAGGCATAACTAAGAACTCGTAATGGCCGTAGCGAGTCCGGAATGCGGTTTTTGAGATATCCTCCTCCTGAATTCTAATCTGATGGTATCCCGATCTAAGATCAATTTTTGAGAAATAGCTCGCACCTTGCAGTTGGTCGAACAGGTCATCAATTCGGGGGAGAGGATACCTATTTTTGATTGTCAACTTGTTCAGCTCCCTGTAATCAATGCACATTCTAAGGCTTCCGTCCTTCTTTTTCACGAATAGTACCGGTGCACCCCACGGGGAATAACTGGGACGTATAAATCCTTTATCCAACAATTCCTGCAACTGGTTGGATAATTCTTGCATCTCGGATGGTGCAAGTCGGTAGGGCGCCTTAGCAACAGGGCCAGCTTGAGGTAATAATTTGATCCTGAATTCGACCTGTCGGGTTGGCGGTGATCCAGGAAGTTCCTCTGGGAAAACTTGTGGAAATTCGCGTACCACTGGGATATCGTCCACCCGTTTTTCCTCAGGATCCGTGGCCGTCAAGCTCGCTAGATACGCCACGCATCCCTGGCGTATATATTTTAACACCATGAGGTTGGATATAAACGGTATCATATTGCCCGACTTCTCACCCTGCACTAATACCTCTTCGTCATCCGACACCCGGATCTTGACGATTTTCTTTTCACAGTTTATTTCTACCTTGTTACGTGCTAACCAATCCATTCCCACTATCACGTCAAAACTACCCAATTCTACCGGTAACAAGTCAATCAGAAAGGATTGTTCGTTCAGGATAAAAGGGCAATTCCGAACTATCTGATTAACTATCATGGTTTTACCGTTAGCGACTTCTACGGTGTAGGGTTCTATGGTTTCACCAATTGGAAGGTTTGCTATCGACAGGAATTTAACGGAAACAAAACTTCTATCGGCGCCTGTATCAAATAATACAGAAGCGTAATGATCAGAGACGAGGAATGTACCTGTCACTACGCTGGGGTCCTGGCGTGCTTCGTTCGCCCCCATCACGAATGCTCAGCCTCGCGCCGGATTGGACGACGATGCCTGACCCGTGGGTTGCCTCCCGTTTCCTCCCTGGTTCAGTTTCGGACAGTGTCTTTTGAAGTGATCCGTGCTGCCGCATTCATAGCAAGCACGGCTGGTGGTCACCATTTGGTTTCCTTGCGGGTTTTGTTGTCGGGCTGGTTGGGTCTTAAATGGCTGCGCACGGATAGGTTGCGGTTGTCGGTTCAGGTTGTTCAGATTTGTCTTACAATTCGGTGCGTAGTGTCCAATCCTGCCACACCGGTGGCACACCACCTCTTTGCACACGCCACCATGGTGGTAACCGCATTTCCCACACTTAGGAAACGCTCCCTTCTGCGGTTCTTGCCTTCCGCCTGAACTAGTCATGGCGTAGTTCTGGGCAGTGGGCCTAGCACGTTTATTTTGTTGTTTTTCCTGAGTCCTATGGTCATGTGTACCCCGCTTTCCCCCAGCGGATTCTCCCGCCACCTTCAGTGACCCGCTCCTTACGAAATCATACGTGACGATACCAGCTTGCGTCACCGCACCCTCATACGTCTGGTGTCCCCCAGAATTGACTATACTCCTTACAACTGGAGTTAGTCCCCAAATATAACGCTCAACCCTCTTCGACTCTGGGGTGACCAACCATGGTACCAATCGCGACAACTCATTAAACCGGTTCGTGTAACCCAAATGGTCTGCCCCCTGCATCTCCAGGTTCCACAATTCATTTTCTAATTTTTGCAATTCGTTTTTCGGGCAGAAATGTTCCAGTACAAGAGCCTTGAGCTCTGTCCAGGTCATGCGCTTTGTCGCCGCCTGACCCCGGGTCTGCACTATCGTGTTCCACCATGTCAAGGCATGGTCCGTGAATGTGCAGGTAGCATACTTAACAACACAATCCTCGGGGCAGTTGCTGATATTCACAACGGATTCTATTTTCTCGATCCACTTAACCAACCCATTTGGTCCTTCAGACCCGCTAAACTCTAGGGGCTTGCACAACATAAAGTCCTTGATCGAACATCCCCTGGATGCACGAATCGGTTCAGTACGGTTCGTCTCTACCGTAGGTATAGGGCCATTACTGTCTGTAACGACCACCCTAGGCGGTGCGTCATTACTCGGAATCGTGTTATCATTCTGTGGAGGATTAACATTTTGTTCCCCGTCATTATTGGTGGTCGTTTGATTGCTCGGAGGGGTTGGATTGGTCGAATTGTTAATACTGGCGGCGATGCGCGATACTATATCCGGTATCGCCGCCTCTAACTGTTGAGCAATCAAACGGCTCACGTCCACTTCCGACAATTGGGCTGAACGTTTTGGTGCCATTCTACACAACATCAAGAAAATATATTAATACAAGTTCCAATCATAAAACACAACAAACATTCCATTCATTAATAAACATTAGTACATATTACATCCATGTCAGTTCACATACTTTCCTGTCATCCTTACATAAGTTAAGTTTTCATACATAGGGCCTATGTCGGCATCATCTCGACATAACCCGTAATGGGTCAGTGCTTGAATGATACCCAAAAGTATCTATAATGATATACCCCAAAAGAGACCCCCCTAAGGGCCAGTGGTTGTATTATAACTACCCAAGGTTCACTCTATGTTAGCATCACCACTAACTGCTTACACGGAGTATCAAAAAGCGGTCCCTGTCTACTCCCATCCTAACATAACTAAACACGGTGGTATACCAAACCCACCAACACCGCCACCAACACCACCATCACAGCCAGCATAACCCGGATCTGCGTCTCCATCCGGCCGATCATCCACTGGGAGTATGAGCACTCCCTCTTCAGCTGCGCAATCGCATACAGGTGGTCCAGTATGCAGTCCCCCAAGTACATTCGCCTCTGCACACCCACTGTCAAGGCGGCGGAGTGCTCATTCACCTGCTCGGTGAGCACTCGCAGCCATGCCGCCACATCCCTTTCCTGCCTAGGGAGGCCCCACACGTGTGGAGTCACAGGCTCGGGCTGAGAGCGGGAGGACTCGCCTCTGCGGGTAGCAGGTCTGGGTGGGGGCGAGGTAGGTGGGACATGTGGGACACTGATCCGCGCCGTGAGGCGGGGTCCGAATCCGGGCGGGACAGGGATGGCCTGTGGTGCGGGCGGGGTAGGGGATCTGACAATCCTGGCTGGGGAGGACTGGCCAGAGCTCCTACGACTAGCCTCGCTAGGCTCAGAGCTGGATGATACGCTTATGCTCCCAGAGTTCCCGGAGCTGACTTCCTCCGGGTCCTCCTCCACCGACAAACTAGGAGTCCTCGACATTCTTTCCTGCACTCAAGTTAACAAACATATAGTTCTTTCCATAGTGTAAATCATAAACAACTTAATATGCACTTACTTATACAACTTGACCACATAATAATATTATCATATATTTGCACATATGTTGCCAATTTTACCTATTAAAGTCCCCCGTGACTTCCCCTGAATTCCCTCGTGCGGACAAGTCTGTTATTATGTTCCGGACCATAATAACTCACTTGTCCATCCAAGTTCATCCAGACATTGTCATAATAAATTATTAGTTGATATTCAGATCCTATAACACTTGAGCTACTGGTTATATCTTAGGTATCTTTTAAAGACATCCTAATTCTTTATAACTAATGGCTCTGATACCAAGTTCTGTAACACCCCGTAACCGCAGCGGAAACGTACACGGGATGCAACAGACACGTCTGATATCAACAGCATTGCTTATAAAGAAAACACCACTACATTAATTTAAACGAATTACATTGTTCCGAGTTTCGTTACCATCTAGGCTTTATCACATAAGTTTTACCGATAGTACATTAACATATTTAATGCAAAATATAGATCCTTAATCTTCCACAAAATAGCACACATCATCAAGCACGTATCATTCATTCCAATTTGGGTGTACCTAGAAAGCATGTAAAGAAAACGGGTCAACTACGAATAGTTGGTGAGTTTCACTAATTTAAATAAACCATAACAAATCATTATAATAATCAAAAATAAGCGATGTAATTATGCTGAGCCACAAGTGAAAACTCTGTTAACCCCGAAACATATCAAATAACCCCTGGGGACACTGTTAACCCAGAACACTTCCAATAACCTCTGGGGACTCTGTTAACCCAGAAACACATTTAATAACCTCTGGGGACACTGTTAACCCAGAACACTTCCAATAACCTCTGGGAACTCTGTTAACCCAGAAACACATTTAATAACCTCTGGGGACACTGTTAACCCAGAAACACATTTAATAACCTCTGGGGACACTGTTAACCCAGAAATACATTTAATAACCTCTGGGGACACTGTTAACCCAGTAACACTGTTTCGGGCCTTACAATATTAGCAACTCAGACAATTACCATCGTAATACATTACCGTACGATTCCCGTACAATAAACATTATATAAATACATTCGTTTCCATGCGATCAGCATGTACTTAAACACTTTGATAGAAACATGCTTTCCGCCCCGGGAAAATATTTAAAACAGTTCAGTAAAAAGGGGCTCGTGAAACTCACCTTTTTGTGAGCAAAGATGTAATACTGTGCACGGCTACCTGTCCGGATCTGTAATACGATCCCTAAGTCGTTACTACACAATTTCTATTAATATAACTTAAATTCGTGTTAACCGGTACGTCTGGGGACACTGTTAACCCAGTACCGTACACGATCCGGGGACAATGTTAACCCCGAAACACTTCTCAGGACTTAGATTGTGATATCACTTAGAGTTCTTTAGTCAAAACTACCATTAGTTTGTTTTCTCATTTTGCGTGCCTAGCACGGTTATTCGTCTTTATGTTTTCAAAATTGAGTTTGGCCACATACGACCCGAAAATAGTTGTTATTGATATTTTAATTAAAGTGGTGAAATTAGAGCTCGGTTTAGACACCCCGTTTGGCCGCGGGGCCCGTTTCCGTCTTTAATATACCGGAAACGACTAAATCGGGTAAAATTACCCAAATCATCCGAATTATTTTCGGATGATTTATTTTTACTTGATTAACTTAGTTTCATGAAAATAGTCCATTTTTAAGGTTTTTGTACACCAGTCAGCTCGCTTAGGCGAACTTTGCCGGTTTACGCGTTTTAAGCTTCAAAAGTTTGTTTTTAAGTTCCATTTAGCACAAATAAATATCCGTTTAGTCTCGGATCTTGAAATTTTGCACAATTCAGTTTTTGACAGTAAGGAATTTTATATAAATATTTTCAGAATTAATTTTTATATTTAACATTTATTTATCTATTTTTAAACGTCATTTAAACACCAAATATGTCGAAAATACCAAACGACTTTAGAAAAATCCCAAATTTTTCTGGGATGACTCCTGCCATCCACATAGTTCCCAGTAATTTTTCCAGAACCAAAAGCTCATTTTTCATGCCATTTTCACCAAAACCAAGCTAGAAAATCCTAGAACTTGTTTTACCGAAAAGCCTACTTAGACTTCTCCAATGGACCTGAAATTTTGTGTGTGACTTTTATATGTTATAAAAAGCTTATCTGAAATTTTGCAGAATTTTTTATGATGTTTAGCTATTTTTCACCATTTTTAGCCAAAACCGAGCATTAAATTCACCAAATATTCATCCTTTATCCAAAAATTACCAAAATTTCACAGATCTCATATTTTCATGTGTAGATCATCTCTGTGAAATTTCATGACCCAACTCTAAGTCTACTACAATCTGTCCAAATCATACAAATCATACGAAAAACAGAACTACCTTGTGCTTCTAGCTTTAGATCGCAAAGATCTTGCTTTCTAGGCTTTTCTAGCAACTAGATACAACACCTACAAGCACAACAACACCACACCAAGCAAGTTATACCCACAATCAAGCCATTTCTTTCATGGTTTCGGTTAAGACATCAAAACAAAGATTTTAACCGTAAAAATTCGTTTTTGACTCTTTTAACTCCTTTCTTGGACCAAGATCCCTTGTATAACTTGTATACATCACTTGATCATGCAAAAATCGGTTTCATCTCGGGTTTTCACCCATTTTTCATTTGAAACCTCATTTTCTCAAGATTTTGGAATCAAAACTATGAATTAATCATTATAACCATGTTTTTACCTTGTGTTTCTTGCTTAAAAATCAAGGATTTAGGATGAATGTATGTAGGGTTGAGAGGATTTGGAGAGTTGGGATGTTAAAAAAAGAAAATGAAATGTTTTGGTGTGTGTATTGGACTGATCGGTCCATGTAGTGGTGTGGGGTGGGGCCCACATCTCAAACCTTGGCCACACATTCGGATTGTGTAATCCGGATAATGTTGTGGATAATCTGGTTCAGTTCGTTTTTCGATTAAACGTTTAATCCCGCTCAAAACGAGGCCAAAACGGTCGTTTTTCGGCTTTAAAATTTAAATTTATATAAAACCGATTTAAAAACTTTAAAAAATTAAACCATGACATTTATTGACTTAACACATCATATTGTCGGTAATTGTGCATCTTTTTCGGCTTGATCGATCGTCTCTTGCTTGGTTTGATGTTAAAGGTTTCGTTTATCGTACCGACGTACCAATAAATCGAAATCCTTTTTCTGTGCTATAATTCACTTATCCCGAAGCTTTAATACTTCGTACACCTTACTAAACATCATATATTTCGT
The DNA here is from genome assembly GCF_021521415.1 of Bidens hawaiensis. Lineage (NCBI taxonomy): Eukaryota > Viridiplantae > Streptophyta > Magnoliopsida > Asterales > Asteraceae > Bidens > Bidens hawaiensis. The sequence continues at coordinate 48,991 of NW_027499996.1, read as the reverse complement.
CTATAATGAAATCCCCGATTCGTTCGGGTTTCAATAACCGTTCATCGATTAATCGTAATTTCAATACGACTAGCTGTACATTCGAGTATAATTCGTACTGTGAATCTTATATACTCGTATAAACACATTATAGTTCATATATTAAGTATTAAATAACATGTAAATAGTATATACCGGCTAGGGTATACCTGAATTTGCCGGAGTCGTTACACCCCGTAACCGCAGCGGAAACGTACACGGGATGCAACAGACACATCTGATATCAACAGCATTGCTTATAAAGAAAACACCACTACATTAATTTAAACGAATTACATTGTTCCGAGTTTCGTTACCATCTAGGCGTTATCACATAAGTTTTACCGATAGTACATTAACATATTTAATGCAAAATATAGATCCTTAATCTTCCACAAAATAGCACACATCATCAAGCACGTATCATTCATTCCAATTTGGGTGTACCTAGAAAGCATGTAAAGAAAACGGGTCAACTACGAATAGTTGGTGAGTTTCACTAATTTAAATAAACCATAACAAATCATTATAATAATAAAAAATAAGCGATGTAATTATGCTGAGCCCACAAGTGAAAACTCTGTTAACCCCGAAACATATCAAATAACCCCTGGGGACACTGTTAACCCAGAACACTTCCAATAACCTCTGGGGACTCTGTTAACCCAGAAACACATTTAATAACCTCTGGGGACACTGTTAACCCAGAACACTTCCAATAACCTCTGGGAACTCTGTTAACCCAGAAACACATTTAATAACCTCTGGGGACACTGTTAACCCAGAAACACATTTAATAACCTCTGGGGACACTGTTAACCCAGAAATACATTTAATAACCTCTGGGGACACTGTTAACCCAGTAACTCTGTTAACCCAGTAACATTTAATAACCCCCTTTTTTGTCAACCGGCCCATTTTTTTGAACTCTTTCCGTTTTCTCAGGCCCAACCCAACAATATAACAAAATTAACCCAAGTCTAGCCCACAAGCTCAAAATTAATAATGTAGCCCATCTAATTCTACTTTCCATCAACTGTTTTCCAACTAGTTTTTTACGCCGGCGCAACTGGTAAAACTCAGGCGTTGGTAAAACCCAAGCATTGTAAGTCTCAACTTTAAGACGATAAGTCGACATGAATTCGGTCAGTTTTGGTTATGTGCGTTATATCGGAACTAAACAAAAGGTACAAAAAATAATTTAAAAATTGAGGTGGACCAATGGGGTGGCGTCGGTCAGTAAAGCTCTGCCTTTTGGTAAAACCTGAGCGTGGTCGGTCTCCATCACGTTCGTTAAGATACCGGAACTAAAAAACAAAACAAAAATAAAAACAAAATTGGTATCCGGTCAGTTTTCATTATTGTACCGACGTACGCAAATTCGGTCGGTTTCACTTAACAACACAACTATCTGGTCCATACCAAAGTTACTGTTGAAAGACAAACCATTCTACCATACACAAAACATAAATAACATAATTAAAAAAAAACAATCATCATTTCGCGCCATGAGGGATTCAAACCCTAGTTGCTAACAAACAAAACCATGCCACCAACATCAATTTATATGCTAGCTATCAAAACCATTACTACATATACAAAAAAAAAGATATTGGTTTTTAATACTCTCAACTTTCACTCATTGGACAATAACACTCCCAACTAAGGATTTGTCTCCCACCACTCCCAACTTGTAACTTGTTTTCTTCTCACTCCCGAACTTAACGGACCCTAACTCAGTTAATTTTTTTTGCTGACGTTGCATATTTTTACAGATGTGGCATGTTACGTGGAAAATACCTTTTTAAAAACAAAAACTTAAATACAACAAATACTATACACATATATACATACACTATACACACACACGTATACATACATACATACATATATATATATATATATATATATATATATATATATATATGCAGACACAAACACCACAAATGTTTCTAACCACTGTGTACACCACCACCACCATAGACCTCACCACTCCATTCCTCTATCACCACCTTCACCACCACCGCCAGCCTCGCAATCTTCACCACCACCACCACCAATGGTTGCCATCGGAAAAACGTTGTGGCGGTGGATCTCGCCAACCTCCTTAATTTTATTATGAATCTCCATTACTTGTATTGTCCTTTGCTTCTGTGTTGTTCAAAACAAACACCGCCGACATGCTAATCTAATAAGTAATCTTCAAGTGTCACCGCCATCGCGTTTTTCGGCGAGTTCCGCCATTAACGATAGAGCATCGATTCAAGGTAATAAACATTGCATTATACTCGTTTCTTTATTCCTATCAAAAGGCCTATGATAATGTATTCAATTGTAAACAAGAGAATTGAATTTAGCAAAGTAATTTGGGTTAGTCTAGGGCTGGTGGTGATGATGAAGGCAGCGGAAGCTGACGGCGGTGGCAGAAACCGACGGTGTTGGAGACCGATGTGGTGGTGATGGAATGATGATGATATTTGTAGTATGTATGTATGTATGTAGTATTTGTTGTTTTAATTTTTTTAAATAAGGTATTTTCCACATAACATGCCACATCTGAAAAAATGTCACGTCAGCAAAAACGCGATGAACATAAATTTAAGCTTCTACTTTATATAATTTCATCACTCTAGCTCGTTGTCTCCTAAAACCTATAAATTTCAACATAAACTAAATAAGTATCGGTTCGTGTAAATTTCCTAATTAAATGCCTAAAATAGTAAAACGACCCTTCTAAATCATGTTTAAGGTTATTTTTTTTATGTTTTTAAATATGAAGATTACTAAAACCAGAAAATACCATCACGCGCTAGCTTGGGTGGCCATATAGGAGAAAACCACTTTAAGAGTATTCAAACTCAGGTAAAAAGTGGTTAATATAGAAGCGTTCATTCAGGATCTGCCAGTCAAACTAACACGATTCGAAAAAATAAAACCAGAAAATAACCAAATTGGCTGGTCCAATAATCCAATATGGTGTCCAGCTGCTTAGCCTTTTCCCTTTTTACCTAACTACCCCTACATATTAATTGTCACATAATAAATGAAAGCAAAAAATGGACCCATAATGCCATGTATGTCACAAAACTATGAATGCAACCTTTTTGTTTGACATTAAACAGCTGTGAACACCCAAATTGCAGTTAAGAGCCTAACAATTACCTTGCTTTATTCCAAACATGTCATGATCACCACCTATAATCTTATAATTTTTATTAAAAAAATATATTAAAATTGACCAAAATACAAAAAATATTATTAATAAAGTTAAATGATAGATATAAGTCACAATAGTAAGCTTGGGACATTGAGAGACACTGGTTATGTTCTCACACTTGCTTATGGTCCCACATGCATTGTAAAATTATTCTGAATGAAATACAATTTAATAGTATGTTAATTGTATAACCCCACAATGAACCACCTAAATGAATTAAGTAAAGAAAATAATAACTCCCGGTTCGTACTAAAGGGCATAGTCTAATGATATCAAAGTGTTAGATAAGACATTGACTTTCTAAGCGGTGAGAATTCAAATTTTACGAGTGACACAAATATATAAAAAGACGTTAAAATAAATTCAGTTCGTCAAAAGACCGAGAGAGGCTGAATGACCCGCAAATATTCATATATTTTGCTAGATTATGAATATTATTTCGATAGGGAAACGTTAGATACAAAAACCAACTTTAAGTATAAAGATGTTAGAGTCACGTAATAGGTACAAAAGTGATTTGCTTTTTTAATCGCGTGATGTAATATGTACGTTTAAAATTTACAAAGGTTTATATAATTCTTTTAGTTAGTTATTCTTGGTTATGTATTGAACATCCCTCTAACCACATGTTTACATAGTGTTTGGATCAAATATAAACGAAAATTGGCATGCGAATTATGTGAAGTGAAGAAGAAGAAGAAGAAGTCCACGGGGTGGTGAAACCGTAATTACGAAGAATAAACTAATTACATTAAAGCAAAATACATGTATTTGTAATCACGTTAATTTTCATGTGTAGCGTACTTGTTATTACTCATCTTGTATTTTGTTGTAGCATAATTACTCTATTCATATTAATAACGAAGTTGGCACCACGTGTTCTTTGCTCTTCACTTCGCAAGGCATTTACGTATGAATATTTAGCGATGGATTTTTTTCGTTGATGAAAATTTGTTGTAGATGTATAAAAGTTTAAGTTAAATATAATAAATTTATAAAACTTTAGTGAAATTACCATTTGTGAAATGAATTTATGGCATCATTAGTTATAACTACACATACTATGTAATATAGCTTAAAGTGGTTATTTTATTTTTTTTAATTATTTTTTTCACATGTATTTATTTTTTAAATAAGTACTAAAATAATTTAAATTCAAAAAAAGACATTAAATCTAGCCACCATTAAAACAGCCAAGCAACCTAGGAAAACATGTATATAAACCAAATCACCCTTTCCAACTATCAATGTAACATTCTAAACTCCAAGAAAATAACATTTTTGCATCAAAGGTTTCTTCTTTCATGTTTAATCATGCTTACATTTTCCCATTTGCTCCCCGTTTCGTCTCGAGGGCCGGTTTATAAACCCCCAAGCGTCGAGCGACTAACGGATCGTTTCCATTCCACACCGGTTGATGGGAAAATGACAACCTTTTTTGGAGCATCACACATTCATATGAAAAGCAACGGGTCATATGCGGATATTGTTTTAGATAAAACTTCAGGTAAAAACGATCATTATAATTGCATATTTATGGACGATATGATGTGTTCTTAACTTTGAATTGTTGATTTTCGGGTTTTGGATTTAGGTTCAGGTTTGGTTTCAAAATATAGGTACAATCATGGATTCTTTAGTGTTGCAATAAAGCTACCAACGGGGGACACGTCAGGAGTAGTGCTAGCTTTCTACGTGAGTTATTTTCTTTACGACAGGTCTATTTTAAGTGTGTGTGAATGAAAATGACTAAAATACTTTTACTGCTTTTATTTTTCAGATGTCTAATGCTGACGTTTTTCCACATAACCATGACGAGATTGACTTTGAATTGCTTGGGCATGAGAAGAGAAGACAATGGGTTCTTCAAACAAATATTTATGGGAATGGGAGTGTCAAAACAGGAAGAGAAGAAAAGTTTTACCTTTGGTTTGACCCTACACAAGAGTTTCATCAATATTGCATATTGTGGAACACCCATCATATAGTGTAAGTTTCATTAGCATCTAAGGTTTAACCATGGCTCTACACTGAGTATAGATGATATAAGTAGGGGTGTTTTTTCGGGTTTCAGGTTTTTAGATTGGGTTCTTCGAATTTCAAAGTTTTAAATCTAGACCTGAATACCAACCCAAATCTCTCACGGGTTTTTTCTGGTTCGGGTCGAGTTAATCAGGTTTTGAGTGTCTAAGAAACCAAAAAATAATAATTACTAAAAAAGCTACAATGCTAGAACTAAAGCGACATATTCTTCTTCACTCATAAAGTAAATTACTAAACAATAAACAAACATAACCCAATAAAATTACATATTCTTTGATAGAAAAGTTATTCGGTTCGTTTATTTTTTACATAAAAGTAGTTCGGTTAGTTTATTTTTGTTAAAAAAATGGTTCGGCTCGGTTAGTTTTTTTTGTTAAAAATGTAGTTCGGTTCGTTTATTACTGTTAACAAAAGTGGTTCGGTTCGTTTATTTCGATTAGGAAAAAATATTTTTAATTTAAAAATAAATTTTTACCGCATAAGCAATCAACACCACTGTTTTTACCACATCATCGTACACGTCATCATCCACATCATCAAAAACTAACAGATCATCAGTGAAAAATCCGTTGGCGGCCAATAGGTCGAAAGTTGGGATTTTTGTAGTAAATTTTTAAAGTTTGACTTAACGCTGGCCAATGAGACAAAGTTTGAATTATTAAAATCTAATATCCCTATAATAAATGAATTGTTGATTAGCCATAATAGGTGGAAGGAGAGCACGTGAAATGCGTAGAGTTTTCTGTATACAGTGTCTATACGGCTATACCTAATAATAATACAGTGCCTATACATTTATACGTAATAATAACATCAGGTTTAAAACAAAATTTTTAATTCGGGTTTTTTGTGTTAACCCGAGAACTTTAAACTAGACCCAATAACCAACCTGAATTACTTATATTCGGGTTTGGGTTAATTGGGTTTGGGTTTGGGTTTTCTCTACTCGAGTTTTAGTTAAAAGTGACAGTCGTAGTTACAAGGTTGTTTGCATTATCAAACAAACTTTGAACTCTAGAGTGATTTATTTTACCTCTAAAATTTTATAGGTTTGCAACATATATAATCAATTAAATTCGTGCTCATTATTTATTTCTTTATATTACAGGTTTCTAGTAGACAATATACCAATAAGAGAAGTAATTCATAACCAAGCATCGTCGTCTGTTTATCCATCAAAGCCAATGTCATTATACACGACCATATGGGACGGTTCAAAGTGGGCCACACACGGTGGAAAATACCCCGTTAACTATAGATACGCACCATTTGTCGCATCACTAGGAGAACTTAAAGCGGAAGGTTGTTTGATGCCTAAAACAAACTCAACTTCTATAGGCTCATGCTCAAAGAGTCCAACTTTTTTGTCCTCGGACCCTGTTGAAGGAGACGAGTATATAAAGCTAACGAGCCAACAAATCGTTGGTCTAAAGTGGGCTCGATCTAAACATATGTTTTACTCTTATTGTAAAGATACTTCAAGATACAAAGTTCTTCCATCAGAATGCAAAGCTTAGTTAGAAGTTGGAACATAATTGTTTGGTCATGTATGTTTATTATTGTTTCATATATAGTTTGGTCATATATAAAGCATATATACAACTATTGTAACTACAAGTATACCATACATTGGATTGTTATATTGTTACATGTTATTTCTTTATTTTCAAATTATATGTCTAATAATTAACAAAAACAAGGGAATATATATATTTTGGAACGAGTCGAAATGAACCGTAAAAACTCTAGTTTGAATAGGCATTGAGTTTTTTTAAAAACTTTAGGGTTATGCTAAACGTACCTTACATTTTTTACTTGATGCACCCATTTCAACTTATCATATCATTGACATTATCCCTTTTCACACTAACAAAGAATAACCCTTGTTTTCGGTTCAATTTGCAGTTTCACAAAGTCTGATTTTGATTCAAGCCAAGCAACCCAAATAAACCGAATAACAAACAATGTATGAGTTTTTCATGTATCCTATCCAATTAGAGTTTTAGCCAAACTCAATTCAATAACAAACATTAGTAAAAAAGTTGCAATTTCATATAATAGTAACCAACTTTAAAAAGTGTTACAATTAAGTCACTCAATTTTCATATTTTATTAAATTAAAACTTTTAACATGTTTTCATAACCTTTTTCTTTCTTTTTTTCACATAGGAAATCTTTTTCTTTTTTTGATGTTGACGTTGAGCGCCGACGTGGATTTTATTTTTTATCTTCAAATTTTAATATAATTAACGTTTTTAATTTTTTTTATCCTCCATTTCTTTGTTTACGCACACAAAAATCGGTGAGACTTAATTTGAAGATTTATTGACCCGATTTGGGGAAAATATGCATTTGTGACCTAATTAAAACACTTTTAAAACTTACTTATTATTCTATGAGATATTCGCTAAAAATATAAAGAAAGTTATAAAGATTAAAATATAAAAACTTATTCAAGTTCAACCGGAAGCCAAATTACTCAATTCTCAATGAAGTTTTAATTACAACCGACTAAAATCCCAAAGCAATTAACCCAACCGGAATAGGCCTATATACGTACCAAACAACACGAAATAGGACAAATATCTGTATACATGTTAGTTCGTTTGAAAAATTGAACATGTTCGTGTTCAGTCATTTAAAATCTATACGAACAGTTCACGTACATAAACAATCATAATTGAACAAGGATAAACACACATAAATGAACTTACGTAAACAAACACAAACGAACATTTATAAAACCTATAAAGGGTGATATAATTTATAAAACGCAAATAATATTTAATAATTTTATATTAATATATAACGAATGTTTACGAACATAAATGAATGCACGAAACATGTGTTCACGTCCGTTCTCTTATTAAATAAACAAACAAACTTTTAACCAAACGGTTCACGAGCAGTTCACTGAACGTTTTGTTCGTTTACACGCCTAGACCTAGAGGTGCACAAAAAAGCTGAACCCGGAACCAGACCCGAAATAAAAACCCGGAACCAGTTTTTTTAATACCCGGGTTTTTAATACCCGAATCCTACCCGTAGGGTACATATAAGGTATGCATTCCTGTACTAAAACCCGAACCGAACCCGATTTGTGCCCGGTAATACCCGAAAACCCGAACCGGTTCCATACCCGAATCGAGTTTTTCCAATATCTGAAACCGGGTACCCGATGTATACCCGAAAAATACCCTTAAAAAGTGCAACCTTTTAAAAAATCCAATCTATACCCGAAAAATACCCGGAAAAAAGCCTGAAAAAACCCATAAATAAGGTTTTTTCAATATCCGAAAATAGGGTATTCAAACCCACGGCATGATGGGATGGCCAACTGCTGAGGGTGTAGCGATGATCACCGGTATCCCTCAGGTATGCATCGCATCCGTCTCATCTAAACCCAAACCAAAGATGGCTAAACCAACCATTACCGAACCAGAAAAATGGGCCCTCAATGGCAAATACCCTGACCAGGCTGTTACAATTGGCCCAACAATCACTGATCCTACGCGCACCTTACTCAAACGCTTACTACAGAGAAACGCTGACATCTTCGCGTGGACACCAGCTGACATGACTGGTGTACCTCGAAGTAAAGCAGAGCATAAGCTCAAGTGTGACCCGGCTTTTACGCCAGTCATACAAAAGCGCAGAGTAATGGGGGCGGAACAGGCTAACGCGTGTAGAACCCAAGTCAAGGAACTCCTTGACGCGGGCATCGTACGCGTTAGTAGATATCAAACATGGGTTGCAAATCCCGTTATGGTACCGAAGGCTAACAAACAATGGCGCATGTGTATAGATTTCAAAGATTTAAACAAAGCATGCCCCAAAGATTGTTACCCGTTACCCGAAATTGACCTCAAAGTGGATTCATTAGCACCGTTTCGCTTTAAATGCTTCCTTGACGCATATAAGGGATACCATCAAATCCACATGGCTGTAGATGATCAGGACAAAACCGCATTTCGGACGCCCGATGGCATATTTTGTTATCAAATGATGCCATTCGGACTTAAGAATGCAGGGTCCACATACCAACGCCTGATGGACAAAGAGTTTCATGCCCAAATTGGGAGAAACTTGGAAGTCTACATGGATGATTTGGTCATCAAAAGCCCTGAGCCAGAAGCGATGTTGAAAGACATCGAAGAAACTTTCAACACGCTCAGAAAGATAAACATGAAGCTCAACCCGAGCAAGTGTTCATTTGGGATGGAGGAAGGGAAGTTCTTGGGAGTCATTGTTACTAAAGATGGCTTCAGAGCGAACCCTGAAAAGGTCGAAACCATTATCAAAATGGAATCACCTACTACCATCAAGCAAGCTCAGACACTGAATGGACGCCTAGTCGCACTTAACCGTTTTTTGTCAAACCATGAGGATAGGTCGTTCCCATTCGTGTCAACATTGAGAAACTGTTTAAAGAAAACGCACTTCCGCTGGACACCAGAAGCGAAAGCAACTTTTCAGGAAATTCGGTCACGCTTGATCGAACTCCCAACGCTCACAGCACCAGAAGCGGGGGAGGAATTAATCATATACCTTTCGGCCACAGATAGAGCGACCGGGGCAGTCCTGCTAGTAGAGCGGAAAGGTATCCAGCTGCCTATTTACTATGTTAGCCGTGTCCTAACAGACGTAGAAACCCGGTACTCCACCCTGGAAAAATTAGTCTTAGCACTTGTACAAGCTTCACGCAGACTAAGACGATATTTCCAAGGTCACCCAATCACCATTCTCACCAACTTCAAACTCGCAAACGTTCTAGGCAAACCCGAATTATCGGGACGTCTAGCCAAATGGGCAATTGAGTTGGGGGAATATGCGATAAAGTACAAGCCAAGACCAGCTATGAAAGGCCAGGTCCTGGCCGACTTTATTGCAGAAGTCCCCGCTTCGCGGGAGAAAGAGTGCCAGGAGGAGGCTCAACCCTCCCCAGCACAGGACATCAATGATGTCTGGCGACTCTACACTGATGGAGCAGCCAGCAACGAGGGTTCAGGCGCAGGGTTGAAATTAACCAACCCAGCAGGCCAAGAATACACTTACGCTATTCGACTGGATTTTCCAAGTACGAATAACGAAGCCGAGTATGAAGCATTCTTGGCAGGGCTGAGAATTGCGCGTAAAATGGGAGTGAAAAACTTGGAAGCCCACGTGGATTCCATGTTAGTAGCCAACCAGATAAACGGAACGTACACGGCCGTGAACGACACAATGGCCCTGTACCTTGCACAAGAAAAAACCTTTATGCGCGATTTTAATGATTGTAAAGTCATACACGTCAAGCGTAGCGAAAACAAATCTGCGGATGCGTTAAGCAAGCTTACATCATTAGCCTTCACCCATTTGGGAAAGGACATCCGCATTGAACTCCTTGAAGCACCATCAGTCCCGCACAAGGAAATTTGTGTCATCCAAACCGGTACAGAAACGTGGATGACACCAATAATAAATTACCTTGCAGCGGGTATACTACCAGAGTCAAAAACACAGGCAAGAAAAATACGTTGTAAAGCATTAAACTATCAACTCATCGATGACACCCTTTACAGACGTAACTTTCTTGGCCCACTCTTAAGATGCGTGGGCAACCAAGATGCTGACTACCTCCTAAGGGAAGTGCACGAAGGCATCTGTGGAGTACACGCAGGTCCACGCGCTGTTGTAGCTAAGCTAAACAACACGGGATACTTTTGGCAGGGGATGCATACGGATGCGCTGGCATACATCAGAAAGTGTAGGTTTTGCCAGCTCTACGCACCCAACACGCATCGCCCGAAGAATGAACTTGTTCCAGTCACCTCTTCATGGCCATTTCAGAAGTGGGCCATCGATGTGACAGGCCCATTTCCTACAGCAGTAGGAAACGTTCAGTTCCTAGTGGTAGTCATCGACTACTTCACCAAGTGGATAGAAGCAAAACCCTTAGCCCAAACAACCGCAAAACATATTAAAAAATTTATTTGGGAATTTATTATTTGTCGTTTTGGACTTCCACAGACTTTGGTGAGTGATAACGGCACCAACTTTGCTGACAAGAAGCTACAAAAGTGGCTAGAAGAACTTCAAATCACCCACACCTTTACCTCAGTGGCACACCCGTAAGGTAACGGTGAGGTGGAAAAAGCAAATAAAAGCATCGTCGAAGGCATAAAGAAAAGACTCCTGGAACACAGATCCGGCTGGGTAGACGAAGTTCCACACGTCCTTTGGGCAAACAGAACGCTGAAAAAGGCCAGTACTGGAGAAACCCCGTTTAGCCTCACTTACGGCACTGAAGCCATGGTCCCAGTCGAAATTGGTTTGCCCTCACCAAGGGTCTTGATTCAGCCAGAAGACAATGATGCCGAAAGACGGTTAGACCTTATGCTAACCGAGGAACGCAGAGACTTAGCCGCAGCGCGTGAAGAAAACTACAAGCGACAAATGCAAAAGTACTACAACACGCGGGTAAAACTCTGCAACTTCAATGTAGGAGACTACATATTGCGTAACAACGAGGCTTCAAACCAAGAGCGCCCAGGAAAACTGGCACCGGTCTGGGAAGGACCGTACATTATCAAAGAAGTTTTGGGAAAAGGCGCATACCGGCTCGAAAGGCTCGATGGCACTCCTATCCCAAGAACATGGAACGGAGCTCAATTACGCAAATGTTACATGTAGATCAATTCCAAACTTGTAAAGAAAAGGCCTAGAGCCACTTCTAATGGAAATGATTCTCCTTTCACATTGTGTTGATAGCCTTACCTTTATACTTATGAACTTCCCACGCTGATATGCCGGTATTCACCGCATAAATATGGGAAGAAGTAAGTCGTTGCGTGTGGAAGGCGGCAAAACCCGCATAAACACATAAAACGGTAAAAATTTCTAAGGAAAACCTTCACGCAGGTCAGCTATAGGTGAAGTTTGGTCATCCCAATAAATGAAAGTGACGGTCCTACCCGCACAATCATGATAAAGGAAACTGAACATTGACCTATTGGCAACCGCGCGTCGAAAGGTTAACTTATTCAAAACACTTAGAAAATTTCAAAGGAAAAGATGAGGAAAACTTCCACGCATGTCAGATATAGGTAAAGTTTAGCCATTCTACTAAGTGAAAGTGACGGTCTTATCTGCACAATCACGAAAGAGGAAACAAAACTTTAACTTATTATCTGTCACGTTGAAAAGTTAACTTATCTAAGTACTAAAGAAATTGCTAAGTTAAAACAAAATATGAGCGAAATAAACAAGGCAAGGCATTAACAAATAATTTTTATTCCATCAACATTCAAACATTACAAGAATTGCTGGGTACATACCCGCATACAAGATTAGAAGTCTACAAACATAAAAATCTACTATAATGGTGGAAAGGGATCTAAAGTATCAAGCTTCAGGACCACTCCCACTTGGACCCGCACCATCAGTAGAGTGTGGCGGTTCAAGGAAAGCTTTGAGGATAGCTAGCCCATCATCAGCAGCAGCAATCTCGTTTACCTTATCCACCACCGGATGCGGGAATGCGGCATACTGATTCACTGCTTGGTCATACGCAGCTTCAGTATCCACATTGTAAAGAGGGAAGTTGGAAGGCGGAATGCCTTGTTCAACAAACCCTAGACCAAGCAGGAAGCCAGCCTTTTCCCCATCCTCATGAGAAGCGTTGAGGGCTGCGCTCATCGCATCGTCATATGATGTGTTCGTGAACACCCGATGCACAACCTAAAAAACAGAAGTATATCAAAAACTCTTCTAAGGAAAAGCGTAAAGAAATTGTGAAACTACGCATACCTGCGACAACGCTTCTCGAAGAAGCCATTCCTTGGTAACCAGAGCCTCCTGGAGGGCAGCTTGAGCTTCATTACGGTCGCGTTCGGCTTCGTTCTTTGTAAGGTTGGCAAGCAACACATCTTTGGCTGCAGCCTCTTCGACGCCCTTTAGCTTACGCTCAGTGTGGTCAAGCACCCCCCTCTGGTCCAAGATCTCTTGGAGCTTCTTGGCATCTTCCATGGCCAAGGCATCATGAGCCTGCTGGAGCCTCTCTAATTTGGCTTTAAGTTCCTCATTCTCGATGCGTAGAGGCTCAGCAGCAGCTTCAGCCTTGGTGGCCCTCTCGGTTGCGTTCCGTGCAGTTTCCTTAGCCAACCGAAGCTGTTCATTAACAGCTTGGGCGGCCTTGGAACGGGCCTCGAGACGAGCCTGAACGTCAACCTCAAGGGCCTTGAAGGCCTTCTCCTTTTCCGCAGCAACGGCGGCAAGCTTCGCATTCTCCTCCCGGATAGCCCGCGCCTGAGCCACTTCAAGGCTACGCGCCGTCTTTAACTTGTCGTTTTCACGACAAAGTAGCTCGACACGCGGCTGCATCCGGGCGAGGAGGATTCGGAGCTCGTTGGACAGCCTACCTTCCTGGTAGCTGGCCATGGCCTCCCCCAGCGCACCGCTTGGGGCGGCGTGACGCGCCCATTCGTCGCAATCCTCAACAGTCCGGAGGGTCGTTCCCCGGTGGATCTTCCACCGAGGAGCGTACACCTCGTTGGAATCACGAACTGCAATAAAACAAAAAACAGTTAAGAGAGAGAAATGATGAAAGGGATATAGGCCAAAATAACCCTACGCACCTGTAGGGTCGACAACAGGCCGATAGCCACCAAACCCATCACCTGAACCTAAGGGATATCCATCCAAAAGGTCAAGGAGACGGGAAGGAGGCAAGGATTGGCTAGACGCCCCAACCCCAAACGTACCTGAAGGACTGGCCGTAGACGCAGGCGCCGGAGGAGGCATGGTGGAGGCCGCCGCGGTGGAAACCAACGGAGGTGAACTCACAACCGTGGCCGCGGCTGCGGAAGAGCCCGCAAGAGAAATCACCGCCGGCTCAGTGATGGATTCTGTGAAAATGGCACTGACGGCCGGCGGGGATAATGTTACAGCTGGAACAGTTGGCTCAACGGGATGAGCAACTGAACCAGTACTGCAAGCAGGCGCAGCCGCCTGGGTCATCGCCTCGGGTAGGTTGACCAAACCTACCTTCATGGGTCCAGAGCTGCTTCCTCCCGCTCCACTCTGGAATGCCGTAGCATTCACGCCTGCATGAAGACAAGATATATAAGTATAATAGCGGAAAGATATGAAGTTAAAGTTATGTACACTTCGGGTCTTTTTGAGCTTGAAGGTGCGAACAGGCGGGGACGAACCCGATGGAGCCGGCCTCTTCGTACCGGTCACCGTCGCCGTCCTGGACTGCTCGGAGGTGACAGCCGTTTCAACCTCCAGAGCAGTGGTCTCAACACCACCTGGGTTCCCCGCCGCCTCTTCACTCTCGGTCTCCGACTCAGACTGGTTCACCTGGTCGGCGGTGGAGGCTACCTTCGCCTTGCCCTTCCCGCCAGCAGCCTTCTTCTTCCGCGCAAGAAAAGGACCATCTGCGGATTCCTCATCAGAAGATGACAAGATTAGAGGAATTCCGGCAGAGGTTTTAGCATTCAGAGGGCGAGGGTTAAATAGTCTTTTACCTGGCCTCGTGGAGCTCAGTATTTCGTGGCCTGGCGGGTAGGCCTCCACAAACCGATCCGCAGTCTGCGCAAGGATGGTCAACTCGTTCTCGTCAAGAGCGCGAGTACCCAACCGAGCGGGACCGTCAGCTTCCCGCGGATGCAGGAGGGACTGCAAGTCATTCCCCTCTGAAATAAAAAGAAAAACAGTTAGAAAAAACCTTAAATCAACAAAGAAGACGGAGCATACCGTAAGGGATAAAGTTCAAACCTTATTCAAGTACGATGGGAATCTGTGGCGCATCCGCCCCATCATCCTTCCACACCCTGCTCATACCGAGCATCACCATCCCGGACTCCGGAAAGCGGTAAACCGGAGTCTGGATCCGGGAAATCTTGGAGAACCATTCCGCCTCCTGGTAGTTGGAGGCGTGAAGGCTGGGGAGAGCTCTCCCGTTCTTAAATGTCATCGCTATAGGGACGACACGGGCAGAGATGTAAAAGAACTCCCGCTTCCAAGACCGAAGACTGCGCTCGGTAGCGCAGATCTTCAAACCCTTGATCCGGGTGACCAGGGTGTACCAGCCTTGGATGCACCTCCAGGAGTAGAAGGTCATCAGGCGGTCGACGTGGGGATCCACGCCAAGAATGAGGCACACCCACTCAAAATGGCGGATCTTGGCGATCGCCATTGGGTGTACCTCCGTCAGGTGCACACCGTGTCTGTCCAGAACACGGTATACAAACTTCGTCAATGGGAACCTAAGATTCCCATAGACGAAGAAGGCGGCATATACCCCTATTTTGCCCTTGGGGGCATCGTACACCGTCTGCTGTGGCTCCGGAAACTCAGGCTCGAACGGCTCGAGCATGAACTTCCGGACGATGTACCGGTAAAGCTCGATGGGAAGAGCACACTGGCATTCGCCAGCAGTGCTCTTATCGTCCTTATCGGACGTAGACGTCGGCTTCTCGACATACAAGTCAGACTCCTCGACGATAGCTTCTGGATCATGAGTAGACGACATGTTTTGGAGGTAAAGAACGATTTTAGGAGAATGCTCGACAGAAAGAGTATTCGCCGGAAATCGCTTAGAAGGAGAAGAGAGAAGTGAAAGTGTGAATTACCAAGGACCCTCTCCCCCTTTATATACTCATCGCAATGAATGCGATGAATTTAATGCGGAGGAGAGAGAAAAGAGCTGGTGCAATGAAACTATGACACGTGGAAAAAGCAAGCTGGCAACAGCTGTTGACGGGACGCGCGCCGTAAAATCCGCACCCACGCGCCCAAAAAATTGCGCCCACGCGCCTGAAAAAGCGTCTGGAATGACCATGTACTGTCACGTCGCCATAACTTCCTGCACGTCCTGAAACTGTCAGAAGAAACCGTCGGACGACGTTTCAACAGTTTGGACTGTTCTTATCCTTTCACCAACTCTTCGAATTTCAAAAAGATTCAAAAAGATTCAAAAGTAAGCGGGACTATACCCCTTACCTTGGCAACCAAGTAACTATAAGACAGGTGCGAGTACAGTTTCAAGGCAAAACCCTTCACATACTTAGCACCTGCAGGGAATTGAAGCCAGGAATACCTTGGAAGTAAAGTAACTATAAGACGAGTTCGGGTACAGTGTCAAGGCGAAACCCTTCACATACCTAGCACTCCGCAGGGAATTGAAACCAAGAAGGATCTTCTGGGCCATGCTTGCGGAAACGAGAATAACATTCCCGCATAGCGGGAACGTCGAGAACTAGATTGTTTGAAGCTCCAAGATGGAATTGGTTGTTTTAACATAATTGATCACTATGTTCAAAACTACCAAAACCTCATGGAGAATCTACACAAGTGGAACTCAACGCTCCTGACTTGCGAGGAGGTTACACACCTACCCGCATCATACCCAAAGATCAAGCAGAAAAGTCGGGAATTTCTGCGTGACATTAGGGAAACCGCGGGAAGAATCCCCACGGACAACCTTAAAACTAAATCCTTTTCAAAACCCCTTGATTAAGTCCAAAGTTCACCTCACTTATTAACAATTCATGAGAAGAACATTGGACAGGGGGGACTTGAAGAGGTAGGTCCCAGCAGAGCCCAGTTGGACCCGCAAGACTCACCTTGAAGAGGGACGTTTGAGCAAGGACCAACTGGTTCCGCAGGACCCACCATGCTCAGAGATGAAGACCTTACGCGCAGTACGCCAGCTGTTCACGCAGGGAAAGCCTCCCAATGGTGAAGTACCCCGCCTGTCCCCGCAGCTGCGGATACAAGCCATCAGGGAAGGCTACCCGCACTAATAGTAAGGCTACACGCACAAGGCACTAAATAATTCAGTGTCACCTGAAGGAATGAGCAAGGCGGGAATACTCCCGCCCAAATGAGCCAGTCCGTATGCTTCTGGAAGATCTTTTGTACTATACCTGCCAAGGTATGGGCAAAATAGACAATATCTGACCAAAGCAGCCCATGAACCAATCACAGGGTGACAGCTCACCGACAAACAGTACGAGGAGCATGCTCTAGTACTGTTTGTCACTATTAGCCGCTGCCTACTCACCAACCCTTGTCGTGGCACGCACATAGCCTGCAGTTGGTGGAAAAAGAATAGTACACAGCTGGCCTGGTCACTATCAGCCGCTGTCTACCCACCAACCAGCATGGCGTGTGCGTAGCCCGTAGTTGGTAGAACAGGAATATTATACAGCTGGCTGTACCTGCTTGGAAACCTACCTTCGGCTATAAATACTCCAACACCTTGGAACGGTAGGATCATCTGGTATTTTACCTTAACTAGCTATTTCTCTCAATATACACTTATATTCAGAGCAATCTAGTCTGATTCTCACGCCGGAGGGTGGTCACAAGGAGGAACCCCCCCCCTTCTCAGTGACGAGCTCACGGTGTCTGTTTTGCAGGTCATCTGAAGAACATCCTTCTTTGCCGGACCTAACCCTCGTGGGAAACATTACTTAACCCCCAGATTATCCATAATCTACTCGGGGTCGATTAGTGTTTCTTCAATACTAATCGGCTGCCACTTATCAAATGAGTTTAGAGCAGGTTATGGCTCCAATAATGCAACAATTTAGGGAGATTGAAATTGGTATAGAGTCTTCTGCATATGCATCGTCATTTATTGAGCTTCATTATCATAGTATTGATATATTGAGCTGATTTAACAATTGCAGGCTTTATGAGCGTGGAAATCTTCATCCATTCCTTATAGTGTCATAACTATTATTCGTGATATTTAAATGTTTTTTTGTCTAATAAAACATATGAATTCAAATAACCAGAATATAATATAATTAGGGAATGAATACAAAGTAGTTTGATAGGTGCTAGATGCTTTAAAAGGTACATGAGTCATAACAACTTCTCTTAAGTCGCCTCTCATTCACTCCATTTTCGTTCAGATACAAATCTAATACAACGACTTACTTTTCTCCATCATACGACCTAATTGAGCTTTGTGTTCATCTCTTTGTTCATTTTCGGCGACAAAGAGAAGAAGACCCGCTGGCGATTAATTTTCTGATTATCGTTCATGATTATCTTAATAAAAGGTATGCTATAGATTTATGCCACTATAAACCGATAACATAAACGAACATAAACAAACATAAATGAATCAAACTAGGTGAACATCTCATTTATTAATGAAATACTTTCATCATCAAACGATAATTTTTGCAGGTCATGAGTCTCACCAAACATGGATCCTTTAAATGTGTTATAACATTTCATTTAAGTTAAAAAAAAATAAAATAAATAAGCAGGTTATGGGTTTCACCAAACCCGGATAACCCTTAAATTGGTTATAACGTCTCATTAATTTGTGAAACCCTTTCATCATCAAACCCTAATTTAATTTCTCTCTACATATTCTTCATCACCGGTTAACTTTTGATTACCACCCACCATTATCAACCTACCCTCTCATGCATCAACCACCATTGTCACCTACATCAACAACTCTTCTTTGTTGTATTGCTCCTGAATCGCCATTATGAACAGTTCATGAACATAAACAAATGTAAACAAACATAATTGAACAAAGGTAAACGACCATAAATGAACATATATGAACAAACATAAACAAACACAAACAAACATAAAAAAAATTTATATATATCTCCTTTTTTTGGGAGTGTCTTGAATACATCCCTAATTATGAGCTTCATGTTAATCCTACAGAAACATGTAAGGTAAGGACATCTCGATTGGATTAAATGGGATGGCAATTTCTCATTTCAAATCTGTAAAATCAAAATTTCGATCAAATCACACACCGCAATATACTAGGTCATCAGAAGTTATTCAATGTTTTATAAAACATTAAGCTGATGATTTATTTAATGTTTTGGATTGGTCCAAAATGAGCGTAAATGAACAAAACCAAACCCAATGCACAACCAAACCAAAATTAAAGTTTCATACACCAGAACATTGGCCCATATTAATTGATAGATCGATGAGAGCTCATTTTAGATGATCCATTAAATAACATATAGCCATATACGTTCCAAGGTTAGGCTTTTTATTTCCCTACGCAACATCCCTAAGCAACCCTAACAACTACATACAAAAGAAAATCTATAACAAACAAAATTTCAACTCCAACCATAACCATCACATAGATTTATGTAACTTTTATTTTTAAAAATAAAAACCTAAACACATCATATAAGAAAAATATATATATTCAAATTAATATTAAAAAAAAATTTAAAAATAACACGCGGGCTATAAGCTAGTATTTTATTATTTATTTATAATAAAAGCAAAAGATTTTACCATGATAACGCTACCAATTCCAAAACCCTAATCAAGTAGCATATCATTAGCTTCCACTTTTATATATTCCCATAAACCCCCCAAAACCAGTAAAAAAAGATATTATTATTATTACACACGCGTCTTTCGTAAGCAGAATCTCCACCACTCTGCTCATTTCACACACTCTATATTACGTTAGGGTTTACAATCACACACACATACACACATATACATAATGACTGAACAGAACGGTGCCGCCGCCACCGCCACCGCGGCCGTCAACGGTGGCGGAAGCATATCGTCTGTTATCCCTGGCTGGTTCTCAGAGATTAGCCCAATGTGGCCTGGTCAGTTTCCTATTATTATTATTATTATTAATTTATTTATTTAATTATAGACTGTACACAGAGTCCTCTGTTCTTCTAGTTTTTAATGTAGCTTGAGCTCGGCTCGGCTCGGCTCGGCTCGGCTTGTTCGAGCTCTTTTTCCAAAGCTCGAGCTCGTTTATTGTATAAACTATTTAATTATTTTTGTATATTTTGAGAAAACGCAAAGTATTAGCTCGGGTTCGATAACTAAACTAGCTTTATTTGTAGCTTAGCTCGAGCTAGGCTCGGCTTGTTTTTTATATTTTAATTTATTTATATACGTTTTTAATTACTTTTCTATATTTTGACGAAAACCTTAGCTCGGCTCGAGCTTGTGTGGTACATTAAATGAGCCAATGATCGGCTCAAGCTCGACTGTGCAGTGTGAAATTAATATAAGTCCAAAAGAGGTAAAAGTGAAAAAATACACTAGGCGTGTTATTGTGTTAATGCTTGACGAGCCTAAAAGAGCTTCTCATACAAGGCTCGAGCTCGGGCTTGATAACGAAACGAGCTTTATTTGAGGCTCGGGTTCGGCAGGCACGTTTCGAGCTTTTTATTGATCCGGTCTCGAGTAGCCCGTGAGCGGTTTGGCTCGTATGATATAATTGTATAATTGTATGTTGTGTAGAGTTTTTGACTTTTGATATTGAAGAGGTAGGTCCCAGCAGAGCCCAGTTGGACCCGCAAGACTCACCTTAAACAGGGACGTCTGCGCAGAGACCAACTGGATCCGCAGGACCAACCATGCTCAGAGAAGTGACGTCCTTACGCGCAGTATGCAAGCTGGTCCCGCAGGAAATGCCTCCCATGGTGAAGGACTCCGCCTGTTCCCGCAGCCTCGGATACAAGCCATGAGGGAAGGCCACCCGCGCAGCA
The DNA here is from genome assembly GCF_021521415.1 of Bidens hawaiensis. Classification (NCBI taxonomy): domain Eukaryota; kingdom Viridiplantae; phylum Streptophyta; class Magnoliopsida; order Asterales; family Asteraceae; genus Bidens; species Bidens hawaiensis. Next base: position 28,195 of record NW_027499996.1, on the reverse strand, counting down.
TGGCTACACGCACAAGGCACTTAGCTCTCGATCCTTCAGTGTCACCTGAAGGAATGAGCCAAGCCGGGAGCAATCCCGCACAGAGGCGGGAGGGGGAATACTCCCGCCAAGCCAGTCCGTATACTGAAGGATCTTTTACTGTACCTGACGAGGTATGGGCGAAAGATCTGATCAGAGATACGACAGCTCACTGATACAGTATGGCGAGCAGCATGCTCCTGTACTGTATCACTATTAGCCGCTGCCTACTCACCAACTACTGTCATACCACGTGCGTAGCCTGCAGTTGGTAGAAAGGGAATAGTGTGCAGCAGGCCTGGTCACTATCAGCCACTGCCTACCCACCAACTACCAGCAAGGCACGTGCGTAGGCTACTGTTGATGAACAGGAACACTGTTGCAGCCGGCCATACCTCCTTGGAAACCTACCTTCGGCTATAAATACCCCAAATGGTATGACCATCGGATCTTATCTGGTATGATCCAACAACATATCTTACTACATTATCATCATATTATACCTGATATCTGCTCTAGCAATCTCTTAATATACTTTTATATTTAAAGAGCAATCTAGTCTGATTCTCACGCCGGAGGGTGGTCACAAGGAGGAACCCCCCCTTCTCAGTGACGAGCTCACGGTGTCTGTTTTGCAGGTTATCAGAAGAACCATCTTCCAAGGGTCTAACCCCTCGTGGGAAACATCTCTCCAACCCCCAGGTTACCAGTAATCTGCCCGGGGTCTGGTTAGTGTTTCTTCATTGGCGCCATCCGTGCATAAAGCTAGAACTTTATTTTTCTCCAGTTTTTTCAAACTTCTACAAAGATGGTTAGAGAAAATCCGGTAACCATGACCCCTGTTACTAGGGGGAATACCGGCAACACAGTTTTTACGAACACTACCCCGGCTACCGAAGCCGGGGCAAGTGAAGTAAATTTTACGAACACTACCCCACTTACCAAAGCTGGGGCAAGTGCAGTAAATGATCGCCTACTGGGATCCACTGATACCCAGGTTGAGAAACGAAGACTCCCCCGCCAAACTCTCGATGAAGTTAAGGCATGGGCGGAGGCACGACAAAAGGAATTCCAGGCTGAGTTGGACGAACGCTTGCGTTCCGTGCAACAGGCCGACGAATTCGAATACTGGGAGGATGACTCGGAGGAATCCGACTCCGACGCGAACCCTCGCCATAGGGCAAAAGGGAAGCATAAGGAAACGGAATCCCAACCGAAAAGGCATTTTGGACAAGCCTTCAAACCAAAAAGCACAGGTGGAAGTCCACGAGACTTCTCTAAAACGTTCAGACCAAACGTTGCAAATGCAGGAACGTCCAAATTTGCAAGGGACATTGCTGAAGCAATCGCCCCAAAGAGTGCCAAACAAATGCCCAACATAGGTACATATGACGGTATATCCGATCCAGACGATCATTTGAACAGGTTCATAGCAGGGGCAACCGTCAGCAATTGGACGGAACCCACGTGGTGTTACATGTTCCAAATGACGCTGGTTGGGGCTGCTAGAGCATGGTTCGATCGTCTACCGGTCAACCACATCTACGACTGGGCAGACTTCCAACAAAAGTTTAGCCAACACTTCAGCCAGCAACGGAAGTATACCGAGGAGCAATGGACAATCCTCAAATGCATACGAGAGGAAGACGAATCTCTGCCAAACTTCATCACTCGCTTCAACTCAAAGAAGCTAAGTTTGGGCAATATCAGTGAAGATCTTGTTCGCGCTGCCTTCATCCAGGGCGCACATGACCCAGAGCTCATCCGCACCCTAACGGGTAAAGATGGCATGCCATCCACATGGGATGGCATCATGACAGCAGCAAAACGCTATGCGGAAACAGAGAAGCAACTGGGTAGAGATCTCCCACAGAGCACAAACCTCTACACCCAGAGGACGAGAGAAGACAACGTCCTCACCGCCCGACTAAATAAAAAACGAAAGCTAGGCATCTGGCAGTCAAGGGTAAACTTTGACACCTCATCCGGCTTGCAAAATCGGTTGGGCGGAAGGGATAATGTACAGTCGCACCGGAACTCCAGATGGACGCCACTCACCAAAAGCGTCACTGAGATATTCGCCACTGAAGGGCTCCCATGGCCAAAACCGCCAATAATCCGACATCGTCACGATGCAGATCGGAGTAAATACTGTGACTTTCACAAGACAAAGGGCCACAACACAGAAGAATGCATAGATGTAAAAGATATGGTCGAAGCATTTGTCAGAGATGGGACGCTCGCGCACCTCGTGGCGTAATAAAGGCTGAGCAGGCGGGTGCGTATAGAACCCCAGCTGGGGAAAACACGAATCAATTCCAGCTTCAAAATCGAGACTACATGCTGCGTAAAGAACGAGATCCCGAACCAGGTGCGTATCGGCTCGATGGCACTCCCATCCCAACAAGGAAGGGAGCTCATTTACACAGTTTGCATGTAAATCAATTCCAATTTGTAAAGGCCAAGAGCCACTTCTAATGGAAATGATTCTCTTAAAAATATCGAAGCTGATGATTTTACATATACTTTTCTGGAAACTAATATGCCGGTTTTCACCGCATAATTACGTGAAGTCATTGCATGGGAAGGCGGTCCTACCCGCACGAACCCAATAACGTGACAAACCTTCACGCAGGTCAGTTGAAGGGGAAAAAGTTCAGCACCCAAAAATGAAAGTGCCGGTCTATCCGCATGAATCATTAACGAAACTGAATAATAACCTATCAACAACCGCGCGTCGAACGGTTAAAACTATCCAACACTGGTGACGGCATTCACATTACGTGAAGTCGTTGCGTGGGAAGGCGGTCTTACCCGCACGAACCCAATAACGTGGCAAACTTACACGCAGGTCAGGTATGGGTAAAGTTTTGCCATCCTACTAAGTGCAAGTGACGGTTCTACCCGCACAATCACGAAAGAGGAAGCAAAACTTCACACCTATTATCAACCACGTTCAAATGTTAACTTATCCTCAAAAGGTAAGAAAAACCTACACGCAGGTCAGGTATGGGTAAAGTTTTGCCATCCTACTAAGTGCAAGTGACGGTTCTACCCGCACAATCACGAAAGAGGAAGCAAAACTTCACACCTATTATCAACCACGTTCAAAGGTTAACTTATCCTCAAAAGGTAAGAAAAACCTACACGCAGGTCAGGTATGGGTAAAGTTTTGCCATCCTACTAAGTGCAAGTGACGGTTCTACCCGCACAATCACAAAAGAGGAAGCAAAACTTCACACCTATTATCAACCACGTTCAAAGGTTAACTTATCCTCAAAAAGTAAGAAAAACCTACACGCAGGTTAGATAAAAGTTAAGTTTAGCCATCCTACCAAGTGCAAGTGACGGTTCTACCCGCACAATCACGAAGGAGGAAGCGAAACTTTAACCCACTATCAACCACGTTCAAAGGTTCTTATTCTAAACACTTGGAAAATTGCTAATTTAAACTAAGTATGCAAGTCATAAGTTTATAAAGCAAGGAACCCAAAGAAGGAAATAACAATCTTATACGCAAAAAGATTAATATTTCAAGAGTATATTACAAGAATGGCCGGGTAACTACCCGCCTAAAAGAAAAAAAAAACTATACAAGTCTAGCAATGGGAAAGGATCTTCAGGATCAAGCCTCAGGGCCGCTTCCACTTGGACCCGCTCCGTCAGAAGAACGGGGTGGTTCGAGGAACGCTTTGAGGACAGCTAACCCATCATCAGCAGCAGCTACTTCGTCCACCTTTTCCACCACTGGATGCGGGAAGGCGGCGTATTGGTTCAATGCTTGGTCATAAATGGCTTCAGTATCCACATTGAACAAAGGGAAGTTGGAAGGCGGGACGCCTTTTTCAACAAACCCTAGACCAAGCATGAAGCCGGCCTTTTCCCCATCATCATGAGAAGCGTTGAGGGCTGCGGTCATAGCATCATCATAAGAGGTCTCTGAAAAGACCCGACGCACAACCTACAAAGAAAACACAAGTATTAGAACCTTTTCTTACAAAAGAAATGCGTAAAGATAAATCTAAACATACCTGAGGCAACGCTTCTCGAAGAAGCCATCGGAGGGCAGCTTGAGCTTCGGTATGGGCGCGTTCGGCTTCGCTCTTGTTAAGGTTGGCAAGTAAAACTTCCTTAGCGGCAGCCTCTTCGACGCCCTTAAGCTTCCGCTGGGTCTGGTCAAGCACCCCCCTTTGGTCCAGGATTTCCTGGAGTTTCTTGGCATCTTCCATTGCCAAGGCATCATGAGCGCGTTGGAGAGCCTCTAATTTGGCCTTGAGCTCCTCATTCTCCACACGCAAAGGCTCAGCAACGGCTTCAGCCTTGGCAGCCCTCTCGGTTGCGTTTCGCGCAGTCTCCCTGGCCAACCGAAGCTGTTCATTCACAGCTTGGGCAGCCTTGGAGCGGGCCTCGAGTCGCGCCTGAACTTCAACCTCGAGGGCCTTGAAGGCCTTCTCCTTGTCGGCGGCAGCTGCCGCCAGCTGTTGGTTCTCCTCCCGAAGAGCACGCGCCTCAGATATGTCCTTGGCGTGAGCTGCTTTCAACTTGTCGTTTTCACGACAAAGCAGCTCGACGCGCGGCTGCATCCGGGCCTGGAGAACCCGAAGCTCATTAGTTAGCCTACCCTCCTGGTAGCTAACCATGGCTTCCCCCAACGCGCCCGGAGGAGCAGCGTGGCGAACCCAGTCCACGCACTCCACGGGTGTGCGAAGGGTTGTTCCTCGGCGTATGTTCCATCGAGGAACATACACTTCATTGGAATCCGACACTGCAAAAGAAACAAAAGCAGTAAGGAAAAGATGATGAAAAACATAAGGGAAAAAGAAAGGAACCCTACGCACCTGTAGGGTCAATGACAGGCCGATAGCCGCCAAACCCATCACCTGAACCTAAAGGAAATCCATCCAACAGGTCAGGCAGACGGGAAGGTGGCAAAGATCGGCGTGAAGCCCTGCGCGTACCTGATGGTCCGGCCATTGGTGCCGGTGGCGCGGGCATGGTGGCAGCCGCCGTGGTCGCCGTCGTTGTCTCCGCCGCGGTCGCCGCCTCCTTAAAAGCAGCAGTAACCGCCGGTTCCGTGAAGGATGCTGTAAAAATCGCACTCACGGCCGGCGGTGACGTCATCTCGGCCTGAACAGTTGGCTCGACGGAACGACCAACTGGACCAGCGGATGCAGGCGCAGGCGACTGGGTCGACGCCTCAGGAAGGCTGACCGAGCCTACCATCATTGGCGAGGAAGTACTCCCCTGCGTTTCACCCAGGATTGCGTCAACATCCACGCCTGCACAAACAAAGAAGAAAGTGTTTAAAAGAAAATTATGAAGTGACAAATCTACAAAGGCATTATGGTTATACTTACGGGTTTTCTTGACCCTGAACGTACGGACGGGCGGGGAGGAACCCGATGGAGCCGGCCTCTTGGTACCGGTCACCGTCGTCTTCGTTGGTTCTCCGGAGGTAACGGTCGTAGCCTCCGGAGCAGTGGTCTTCTCACCACCGGGCTTCCCCGCCACCTCTTCACTATCTGACTCCGTGTCAGATAGAACCACTGGATCAGCTGTGGCCTTCTCCTTCCCCTTCACGCCGGCAGCAGTCTTTTTCTTCCGCACCAACGGAGGACCTTCTGCGGATTCCTCAGAAGAAGAAATGTCAAGAACTCCAGCAGCAGGCACAGCATTGAGGGGTTCAGGGTAGAAGATAGGCTTACCAGGCCGTCGGTGGCTCAGGATCTCTTGGCCCGGCGGGTAAACCTCCACGAACCGACACGCAGTTTGCTCTAGGATGGGCAACTCGTTCTCGTCCAGAGCACGAGTACCCATCCGTGCGGGACCATCTTCCTCCCGCGGATTCAGGAGCGACTGTAGGTCGTTCCCCTCTGAAATAAACAGGAAAGTTAGAAAAAAGTCAAAATCAACAAAAAGAAACAAGACATACCATAAGGGACAGAGTTCGAACCATATTCAAGGACAATCGGAACCTTCTGCGCATTCGCCGCCTTCCACACTCGGCTCATCCCCAGCATTACCATCGCTGACTCCGAAAAACGGAAAACCGGGGATTGGACCCGGGATATCTTCGAGAACCATTCCGCCTCCTCGTAGTTGGGGGCGTGAAGGCTCTGAAGTGCCTGGCCGTTCTTGAACTTCATGGCAATGGGGATGGCGCGAGCGGATATGAAGAAGAACTCTCTTCTCCACGAGCGAAGACTCCGCTCGGTGGTACAAATCTTTAAACCCTTAATCCGGGTTGTAAGACTGTACCACCCCTGGATGCACCTCCAAGTGTAGAAGGTCATCAGGCGGTCCACATGGGGCTCGATGCCCAGAATCCGGCACACCCACTCAAAATGACGAATCTTGGCGATCGCCATGGGGTGCAGCTCGGTCAAATGAACGCCGTGCCTCTCAAGGACACGGTACACAAACTTTGTCAACGGGAACCTAAGGTTCCCGTAGACAAAGAATGCAACATAAACCCCGATCTTGCCACTAGGGGCATCGTACACAGTTTGGTGGGGTTCAGGAAACTCAGGCTCGAGAGACTCGAGCATGAACTTCCTGACGATATACTGGTACAGATCGACAGGAAGAGAACACTGGCACTCGCCAGCAGTCTTCTGATCGTCGGCATCATGAGAAGACATTTTTGCTGAAAGAGAAGTGATTTCGGGAAAATGCTTGCCTGAAAAAGGGGAGTATTTGCCGGAAATCACTAAGAAGAAGAAGAAGAAAGGTGAAAGTGTGAATTGCAAATAACCCTCTTCCCCTTTATATAGTAATCGCAATTAATGCGGTGAATTTAATGCGGAGGAGAGAGAAATCAAAGGTGCAATGAAACTATGACACGTGGCAAAAAGCAGGCTGGCAACAGCTGTTGAAAGGACGTGTGCCAGTAATTTCGCGGCCACGCGCCCGAAAAATCGTGCCCACGCGCCTGAAAAAGCGACTGGAATGACCATGTTCTGTCACGTCACCATAACTTCCTGCACGTCCTGACACAGTCAGAAGAAACCGTCGCACGACGTTTCAGAGGTTTGGACTGTTCTTATCTTTCCACCAACTCTTCGAATTTCAAAATTCAAAATTTAAAAATATTAAAAGTAAGCGGGAAAATACCCCTTACCCCTTGGCAAACAAGTAACCGTTAGACGGATGCGGGTACAGTGTAAAGGCAAAACCCTTCACATACCTAGCACCCGCAGGGAATTGAAGCCAAGTAAACCTTGGCGAACAAGTAACCGTTAGACGGATGCGGGTACAGTGTAAAGGCAAAACCCTTCACATACCTAGCACCCGCAGGGAATTGAAGCCAAATATTCCTCGGCAACCAAGTAACTATAAGACAGGCGCGGATACAGTGTAAAGGCAAAACCCTTCACGTACCTAGCACCTGCAGGGAATTGACGCTAGGAATACCTTGGAAGTAAAGTAACCGTAAGACGAGCGCTGGTACAGTGTTAAGGCAAAACCCTTCACATACCTAGCGCTCCGCTGGGAATTGAAACCAGGAAGGATCTTCTGGGCAATGCTTGCGGAAACGGAAATAACATCCCCGCATAGCGGGAACGTTGAGAACTACGTTGTTTGAAGCGCCAGGATGGAATTGGTGGTTTTAACATAATTGATCACTATGTTCAAAACTACCAAAACCTCATGGAGAATCCACACAACTGGGACTCAATGCTCCTGACTTGCGAGGAGGTTACAGACCTACCCGCATCATACCCAAAGACCAAGCAGGAAACTCGGGCATTTCTGCAAGTGACAAGGACTTCCCATGGAAAACCTTACAAAACCCTTTTCAAAACCCTTTGCTTAAGTCCAAAAGTTCACCTCACTTTATTAAACACGCATGAGAAGAACATTGGACTGGGGAGACTTGAAGAGGTAGGTCCCAGCAGAGCCCAGTTGGACCCGCAAGACTCACCTTAAACAGGGACGTCTGCGCAGAGACCAACTGGATCCGCAGGACCAACCATGCTCAGAGAAGTGACGTCCTTACGCGCAGTATGCAAGCTGGTCCCGCAGGAAATGCCTCCCATGGTGAAGGACTCCGCCTGTTCCCGCAGCCTCGGATACAAGCCATGAGGGAAGGCCACCCGCGCAGCATGGCTACACGCACAAGGCACTTAGCTCTCGATCCTTCAGTGTCACCTGAAGGAATGAGCCAAGCCGGGAGCAATCCCGCACAGAGGCGGGAGGGGGAATACTCCCGCCAAGCCAGTCCGTATACTGAAGGATCTTTTACTGTACCTGACGAGGTATGGGCGAAAGATCTGATCAGAGATACGACAGCTCACTGATACAGTATGGCGAGCAGCATGCTCCTGTACTGTATCACTATTAGCCGCTGCCTACTCACCAACTACTGTCATACCACGTGCGTAGCCGGCAGTTGGTAGAAAGGGAATAGTGTGCAGCAGGCCTGGTCACTATCAGCCACTGCCTACCCACCAACTACCAGCAAGGCACGTGCGTAGGCTACTGTTGATGAACAGGAACACTGTTGCAGCCGGCCATACCTCCTTGGAAACCTACCTTCGGCTATAAATACCCCAAATGGTATGACCATCGGATCTTATCTGGTATGATCCAACAACATATCTTACTACATTATCATCATATTATACCTGATATCTGCTCTAGCAATCTCTTAATATACTTTTATATTTAAAGAGCAATCTAGTCTGATTCTCACGCCGGAGGGTGGTCACAAGGAGGAACCCCCCCCCCCCCCTTCTCAGTGACGAGCTCACGGTGTCTGTTTTGCAGGTTATCAGAAGAACCATCTTCCAAGGGTCTAACCCCTCGTGGGAAACATCTCTCCAACCCCCAGGTTACCAGTAATCTGCCCGGGGTCTGGTTAGTGTTTCTTCAGATATAACATATAGATAAATTTGACAGGTTACATGTTATCATCATCATTCTCATTGATAGCTCTTTATAGAATTTTCTTCTTCTTCTTCTTCTTCTTCTTATTATTATTATTATTATTATTATTATGATTTTATATTTATGTTGGGTTGATTCTAGGGTAGTTAATAACTTGAATAAATATACTATTTCTGTGTTTTTATTTAATTAATCATTGGGGTATATGTTCTATTGTTATTAATACACAGGATTGATAAAGTGATAACTGGTAACTGCTTTTTCCCATAAGATGGTTGAATATAGGACACTACTAATAATGGATTACATTATTTTATTATATTTTTATCAAATTAGAATAAAGATTCCTCATAGAGGAAGTTTGTTGTGTAATGATTTTTTTTTGTTATTTATCTCATGTTTATGAAAATAATGATGTAAATGTAATTCACTAATTAGATTGATTTGGTTGCTTCTGTTCAGAGTTCTAAATCCTTTTGTCTTTATTAATTTGATTTTCATCATTGAAAATGAATGTAATGAATAATGATGTTATGTTTTGATGGTAGCATGGTGTGTAATTCTTATTTTTGAATAATGATTTTTATGAAAAATGAAAATTAAAAAACCTTGTATTGCTTAGATAATACATATATGCTAATTGACTATTATATGGTTTTATTTGTTTAAATTTTGTATTTTTTAATGATGTTCTGCTTTGTACTTTGTGTTGACTTGCAAGCATTTCTCTATTCAAAACTAAAATTGGATTCTGTGCACTTGGGGTGTTATGATTACTGGACATTATAACTTATAACTGATACATGTGAATAGAAAATCAAATTGTCAGTTTAGGTGAGCATGTGCTTAAAGTTGTGCAGCAATAATCATTCATGTTGTCTAGTACTCACTTTTTAAACTAAAGAAAAAAAAATATTTGACTTTTGTGAGCATAATAGATTGATAAATTGTTTAATGAAATTTGTATGACTTACCTCTGCCATATGAAATTTAATGCTTTTTAGTCTTTAAAATAATCATCTGTTGACTTTAAATAATCATCTATTGACTTTTTGTTGACCTTTTCTTGGTACATGCAGGAGAAGCACACTCTTTGAAGGTTGAAAAGATACTATTTCAGGGCAAATCTGATTACCAAGATGTTATGGTTTTTCAGGTAATTTTTTTTTGTGAAAACATATTTAATTATTTATTTCTATTTTTGTTTGATGGTTATTTGATCTCTACTTGTTTCAGTCTGCAACATATGGGAAAGTTCTTGTTTTGGATGGTGTTATTCAACTTACCGAAAGAGATGAATGTGCATATCAAGAAATGATTACTCATCTCCCACTTTGTTCAATTCCCAACCCTAAAAGGGTAATTTTTATTTTGTTAGGTTGCTAAACATACAAGTTTTTCATTTATTAAGATTAATTTCACATTTAATATATTTTTTATTTGCAGGTTTTGGTTATTGGAGGTGGAGACGGTGGTGTCTTGCGTGAAGTGGCTCGCCATTCTTCAGTCGAGCATATTGATATATGTGAGATTGATAAAATGGTAGTTGATGTGAGTCATCATGACCTTTTTAACTTTAATTTTTTTTGTTATTTTCTATGTGATTTTGCTTAAGATATCAATATACTTTTCATATATTACCTTTTAGTCATTCTTTGTAAACTAACGAACACGAACACAGCATGTTCGTGTACGTTTGTTTAACTTGAAGTGAAACAATGATCGAACACGAATAAATAAACAAACGAGGTTTTCTCGTTCGTGTTCGTTTATTAACAGTATAGACGAACGGTTCACGAATTTAACGAATGGACACGGCTGAACATAGATGAAAGACAATAAGTAACGATAAAAGCAATTAAAGGTAAATGCGAACAACACTGTGTCTGGGACTAAAAGTTTGTTAAATAAAACTAAATTGTAACGAGCCTATAAAAGTTGGAATGAATATATTAATAAACGTTAACGAACGAACATAAATACACGTAAACTAAAGGACATCAATGAACAAACATTCACGACCCTAGGTGAACAAACGAGACATGTGAACATGTTCTGATGTTTGTTCATTTAACTATATAAACAAATTATTGTGTTCCTGTTTTCGCTTGTTAATTAAATAAGCGGACTTTCTGCCTAACAGTTCACAAACGGTTCATGAATGTTCGGTTTGTTTACAGGCCTAGACTTTTGTGTACCATTGGCATTTTTATTCTGTAAATTTGATGTTTTTATAGAAAACATTAATCCATTATATATACATCTAACGTTCCTATACTTAATGTTAACATTTTATATAAAGTCAACCTTTTTGACCGCTGGATTGTTGCGTACAAAATGAAATGCATCTGATAACGTGATTTATTTTCTTTTTTTACAGGTTTCTAAAGAATATTTCCCTGATGTAGCTATTGGTTATGAAGATCCTCGTGTCACACTCCATGTTGGTGATGGTATACACACGCAACATAATCTTGTTTTCTAACATATAATCTTTATATATTAATAAAATAAAGACTTAATGTTATATAATTAAATATCAGGAGTTGCATTTCTAAAGGCTGCTCAAGAAGGAAGTTATGATGCATTGATGCTGTTATAGTTGATTCTTCAGATCCAATAGGTATAGCATTTTGACCCGTTTACCTAAAATGGGCCTGTTCGGGTTGTATTTGCGTATTATTTCCACAAGTGGGTCAAATACTCATATGTTGTTCATTTTTTAATTTCAGGGCCTGCACAAGAACTATTTGAGAAACCATTTTTTGAGTCGGTTGCAAAAGCGCTTCGGCCAGGTGGCGTTATGTGCACTCAAGCTGAAAGCATATGGCTTCACATGCATATTATTGAAGATATTGTCGCAAATTGCCGTCAGATATTTAAAGGTTCGGTTAACTACGCGTGGACTACCGTTCCTACATATCCAAGGTAATACTAACAGACTATTCAATATCTTTTATTTTTGTTTTGTGAAATTGTTTTAATCGTTTTAATATTTGATTCAAACTTGACTTCAGTGGGGTCATTGGATTTATGGTGTGTTCAACTGAGGGACCCGAAGTTGATTTCAAGAACCCGATCAACCCGATAGATGCAAAGGAAAACCAAAGCAAATCTACCGTACCCTTGAAGTTCTACAACCGCGAGGTATCTTTCAGTTATTTTCAAATTATATTAATACTTAGTTCGGTGTTTGGAAATGCTTATTAAACCTGCTTGTTTATTTATTTATTCTTTATATGTCTATTGGTTTTTAAATAGCAGTCCGAAATAAGCAACTTCAACTGCTTATTTCACTTAAATAAAAATGTACCTTTACACCCTTTTCTGATTTTAGCAACTATTTATTTTTAATTAGACGCGAAATTGAAACAAAATTACAATTTATTACCAATTTCAGCAACCTACTTCATTTTTAACTTGTTTTCTTTGTGCCACTGATCACCAATGCTATGCCAGCGCCACATATGCAGAATAATTTTTATGTGAAAAAAAAGTTGGAAACCAAAATTTTAAATTGTCATAAAAATGAAATTTTTATTAGTTGCTACAGTTGGTAAAAAGATACAATTTGGTTGTTAAAATTGATAAATATAGAGTAAACTGGTTTCTATTTTACGTCTAGTTTGAAGTTAGATTGCTAAAAGTGTAGAACAGGTTTCTTAATATGTTATTATCTGTTTTAAAACTATTGAATGGTTTCTGCGTACAGATTCACGCGGCTGCGTTTTGCCTGCCTTCGTTTGCCAAGAAGGTGATCGAGTCCAAAAATTGAAGTCAAAATCTATATAATAAAAATTTAGCAGCGAAAGGCAAAATAGTTCATGTAAAGTTTCCTGGCTTCCAATTGTTGGTTGAAGAATGCTCGGTTCGTTCGTCTTCAAGATCAATCAGAAGCAGAATAATATGAAGTTTTGTGTCGATAACCGGGTGATGGATCCGGCTTATAATTTTAGTAAGTTTTTTTTTTCTGTTAGTACTTCAAAATTTTAAGTTTTAGCCCATGTGATGCATATAAGCATCACTTATGTTGTGTACTATTTATTTTATTTCCATAGATTTATTGTGGGGACTTTTTAATTATAAAACCCAATTTTTTGGGCTTATGTTTTTCATTAATTTTTTTTGAGTAAACTGCGGTTTTCGTCCCTGTGGTTTGTTTAAATTTACGGTTTAGTTCAATAGTTTCAAATTTGCGATTTTCGTCCATGTAGTTTCATTTCACTTGCAATTAAACCCGATCCCACTAATCTTGTTAAGTCTAGTCGTTAAACCCATCAACGTGCTTCTCACGTGATGGACAATTTTGTCTTTTTTCTCCCCAAATAAACCCCAACCCTAACGTGAGGGGCACACTGATGGGTTTAACGATCAGACTTAACGGCGTTAGTGTGGTTGGGTTTTATTGCAAGTGAAATAAAACCACATGGATGAAAATCGCAAATTTGAAACTAATGAACTAAAATTGTAGATTTAGACAAACCACAGTGACGAAAACCGCAATTTACTCTTTTTTTTTTTTAATTTTTAACTTATTAAGGTGTAATTGGGTTGAGTTTCTATGTGGGCCTTTTTTATTTTTTAGACCAAGTGATGAAAAATGGCCTTTTGGGCTGAAGAACCTCCTAAACAAAAATGTTATAACTTCTTCATGTAATCTAATAATAAACGGCACAATGCCGTTTTAGCGTTTTTGCTTGCTATAGAAGGTCGATGGCGTATAACGAACCGAATGAAAATGCAAAACGATAAGCGAAATGCATTTTGATGGGATACGTATAATATCAATTTTTTATGTAGAGAACTACGAGAAGTGTGATAAATACTTGGATAATTTATCATTTATCATTTGATATAATTAAACAAAAATACATTGTGATGATCATTTCATATATAAAACTTATACTTAGAAACTAGATATAAATGGTTACAAAATAGTGACTTGGATAGAGTCATTAATGGTCTTTTATAAAATAGTCAATAAAAGGATGAAAAAATATATAATATTTTTTAACCTTTTAAACTTTTGATTGGTTATTTTATGGGTTGTCCTTGGTAGGCCCATTCTCTTCTCATAATACCATGATGATAAAAAAAATGGTTGAAAATTTGTTTAGCCAAAGTTTGACTATTAATCATGACTTATTGTACGACACACAAAAAGCTAGCATCAGAAGCTTCCTTACATTAATCATTTGTACCAATGTACAACACATGTAACCATCTTCACATGTATAACTTCTTTTGAGTACTTTTATATTCCCTTATTTTTATTTTTTATTTTATTTAAATTAAATATTGTATAGAATAAAATTTATATTATTATTATTATTATTAAAAAGAATCTAAAATTTGTGTATAGTTACAATTATATGGTTAAAAACGAGTCTTAGGATGAACTATCACAAGTATCTTAATCAACACATTGCAGCGTATAATAAAGTACGTTTTACATGTTTTCTTAATTTTCTCTCTTTTTGCTTCACTGGATATAAAATTAATACTTTATTTCAAAAAATATTGTATAGTGTAAAATTTAAACTCGACCTTAACTTATAAAGTCATCATGTCACGCGTATATTATTCTTTTGACATCAATTCTAACTTATATATATATATATATAGAGAGAGAGAGAGAGAGAGAAGATAGAATACAATAATTGCTTAACATACATTAGATACAAGAATACTTGTATTAATGAAATCGATCCACGAAATCACATCACAAGATCTCGAGATCGTCAATACATATCCAATTAATCATTGGTTCACAGAAATTAATAGTTTTGGATCGTTAATCGATCAATTTTTTACTTTTCTTCACGAAAACCGTTTTTAAGCGTTTTAGGTTTCTGGCTGAGCGTTTTAAGCGTTTTAGTATTTTTGTCTTTGAGCCCTTTTGTTTTTGCCTTTGAGCGCGTACCTATCATACGTTAAGCAATTATTGTACAATATCCTTGCCCTATATATATATATATATTATATTACTAAAAAGAACCAAAAACTTTTTATAGTTACAATTTTATGGTTAACATGAGTCTTAAGAGGGTGAACTATCAGAGAAGTCTCTAATCAACATACTCGCATTGTTATCTATGAACTTGTCAATTATATGTTTATTAGATCACACGCCTTTCATGTGTATAATCGGATAATTATTCTAAGTATCTTTTCAGACGCACAATCATTACCTCATTTTCTTAATTATCCGCTTCTTTTTTGTACTTACTGGATATAAAGTTAATATAAAGCTAAAATAAATAATTAATCTCCAAAAATTGAAGAATATGATGGGAAGGAAGCCTAACATGATAACGATAAGTGGGTCCAAAAGGGTATCAAAATATCCTAGTGGATTAAGGTAGTGTGTTTATCATCATGTACTAGATTCATGAATACTATATTGGTGCTATGAACTTTTGACCATATATATGCATTCTCCCACCACTATCATGTAGGTTGTTTTCGAGTTGTGAGAAGTTTAAATCGTGATTAAATCAGTAATAACACGACAATTGACTTGACTCGACAATACGGTAAGTTAATCTGTCACACCCCGACCAAAGGCGGCGGAACATGCCGGGGTGCAACGATTGCTCATAAGCGCATGACACTATTTAAAACGACAATATTTAACAAACTCATTTCATTTCACATCATCGAAAATGTCACATAACCAAATATTCATAACTCAAATACAACAAAATATAACAAAATATAGCAAATCAAATATTGTTCAGTTTTGCTAATATCCTAACGGTATTTGTGACGTTTTCGTCACCGAACTCCATAATCAACCTAGATGCAAACCTGTAACATTTCATAAAATAAAGTTTATCAACACAAAGGTTGGTGAGCAATTCGTAAGTTTGAACAATAGATATATAGTATGAAAAGCCACAAAACTAGTATACAAAACCATAAATAATAGCTATAAACTTGGATAAATAGTTATCGCTAACAAGTTAGCGACACCCAACTATAAGGGGTTGCCAAATAGTTTAGGATTTTATAGCTATCGTTAATTGCATTACGTTAACGACACCTTGCCATGAGGGGTTGCCAAATGGTCTAGGATTTATAGTTCCACCATCCAAAAGCGATAAACACATAGTCAAATAAGCATAGAACACTAAATTGAGCAATTATTCAAGTAAGGTATACAACAACGTTTGTGGTTTAAGACCCAAGTATAAAACATTTAGTTTAGATAAGTTGAAATGTCACCCACAAAATTAAAGATAGTAAACGGGGTATGAAGTTACTCACGTTCAAGTAATAAACTTGAAAGATTGATTATTTGGAGATTTGCCGGAACGACGAGTTTAACGTATGAAGCCTAAATAAAAGAAAGTCTTGGATTTAGAAAGGTTGTCTTGAAGATCTTTAAATAAAATAATTGTTGCAAAAACGAATCAATTAAAGTTCACGGTTTAAAATGTAACTATTTAAGAATTTATAATAATAACCCTTTTAAAAAATGTAAGTTTGCTTAAAACCGGGTTAAAGTATCTAACCTTAATATTAACTTAACCAATGTTAAGTAATAAGGTGGGGAAAAAGCTAAAATGCAAGTTCCATTAGGCTAAAGATACTAAAACGGGTTTTTAACGAGTGTTCGGGTTGTCGGTTCGGGTCTTGACAAATGGTTGAACCCAAAGTCAACTTTCCAAAATATTAATTGTTATGAGATAACTCATTAAAACATACTAACACTTAACCAAGTACGTAGATCTATTGTTTAGAACTAACAACGCACGTTAAGCGAGTGTTCGGTTTTGTCGGTCCAAACTATGTTATGAGATCAAGTTGGATCCAACTATTCCAAGTACTTAAGAAAAATAATTAAAATCAGTTTGTAAACTATTTTTTTTTAAGAAATATACAAGTCTTGATAACTAAAAACACACTTGTGTGTCTTAAGCGAGTAAAAATCGGTATAGTTCGGTCTCCATCTCACAAATAGTTCATAGATGGTTTCTACATGCCCAAATATCATAGAACTTGTATATTGGTTTATAAATGAAGAAAACTTAAATTTTACAACAAAAAAAGTTAACTACAAGTCTTTTAAGCAAAAGTTTCGGTTTAGTTCGGTTTCCATCTCCCAACGAGTTCATAGATGGATTCCATATGCTTAATATCAAAGAACTTGTAAAAATGATTTTTGAAACTCAAATCTAGCAATAAACATGTTTAAACAACTATTTTAACAAAACTAGTAAACAAAAGTTCGGTTTCCGGTTTGGACTAGTTTCGGTTAAACCGAGGTTAGTCTTATACAAACCCACACCATGGAACTTGTAAATAAGATGAACAAACTAAAGGGTTAGAAGTTAGTCATAAGTGATATGTATAATAAGTTGTGTGTGTGTAAATATATATCAAGAACACGAAGTCCTCCATGAAGCCTTGCCTTATGACATTCGAAACTTAACCAACCAAAGTCGGTGAAGTAACAAATAAAGGAAACAAGGGGTGTGTATTATATATATGTTGTACCACCATATTCAAGAGTTAGTAATGTTAGATGAACAAGTTATAATGAAAGACTATAGTTAGTTTGACATGAGAAGTCAAAACTTCAAAAATACATAAGAAATAACAACCTTGAATCTATGGAGTTTGAGAGAGTTTTTTGGAGATGTAGCAAGAGTAAAATGAAGAAGATGGGTGTGTATATATAGGGAAGGAGTGAAGGGTTGGGTATAAAGATTCTTTTATGGTTTGCATAAAAATGAGTATGTTTAAATGGTCAAACAATGCATAATATAAAAAAAACAATATTTTATATATTTTATATATTTTAAATGACAAGATCCAATATTTTATATATTTGAAATGTTCGGGTTACAAACGGGTCGGGTTTACATAACAAAAGTGACCCGAAATTGACGAATGTCACATAATCTGACACGATAATACGATAATTCCAACAGGGTCATAAACATGAGCTTGTACTCGACTTACATCCAACTCAAGCTAGTTTATGGCTCAAGTGCTTAACGAGTTGACTTTTGTTTCTAGGTTCTACTATTGTTTAACTATGTATTCTATAAAAACATTAAAACAATATGTTAATAAAAATTTCCAAAATATAAAGTCACATTACCAAACTATTAAAATACAATATTATGGCTAATTTATACGAGCTTAAGAGCAAGTTACTTAAGCCAAATCATGCATGCCACAGACAAAAATTAAACGGTTTTACCTATTATAAACGAAAATTACGTGTTATTATTGGAATGCATGATCATGTTAGGGCCCACGAGTTTATTGGGTTAGTTACGGTGTTT
Source organism: Bidens hawaiensis (assembly GCF_021521415.1). Classification (NCBI taxonomy): domain Eukaryota; kingdom Viridiplantae; phylum Streptophyta; class Magnoliopsida; order Asterales; family Asteraceae; genus Bidens; species Bidens hawaiensis. The sequence goes on along the minus strand of NW_027499996.1, from coordinate 9,989 downwards.
ACTTATTTAATAGTAAACCCTAATTAACCCAATAGACCCGTGAGTCCTAATATGAGCATGTATTCCAATACTTATTACTTGTTAATGACATTTATCATATACACCACTAAAAAATAGTTAAAACCTTTAAACCTACCCCTCAAAACATAATAATAACTTATTTACTTAACAAAGTTACAAAATATACGCTTTTCCTTTATCCAAGTAATTAAATTATGAAAACTCAATTGTATATATTCATCTAATTAAATATGTATTTAATTAAACAAGTAAATATGAAATGAGATCTAACCTTTTTTTTATTTTGTAAAGTAAATGGGATATTATGCAAGTGTTTAGAAATTAGAAGTATATAATAATTGTCGCTAAATAAGTATATACATAATTAAAAAAAATTTAAAGATTACAATTATTATTATTATTATTATTATTATTATTATTATTATTATTATTATTATTATTATTATTATTATTAGCAACGTCCATCATTTTCCATTTTTGGAAAGGAGGAACACATCTATTAAATCATTCATGCCAATGCATGCATCTTTTGATGACTATAATATATAAATACATAATGCATTAACTCTATATTATATCAATATAGTCACACTCGAAGTAAAACGAAGCCATCTAAATAATTAAATGATGCCCATGTTTTCCTTTACATTAGGATAAGGTTTTTTTACTAATAAAAATATTTGTTACACATAGATTTATATGTAAAGAAATAATAACCCCCTCTCATACTTGTAGGCGTCATTAATACACAAATGAGTTTTTTACGACAGATTTGATGGTCGTACCAAGTATCATTTTTTGTAAATATAGAAAACAAAATTTCGACTTAATACTGACGACTGACTCATGCGACCGAAATTACTATCAAACTTTGTTGCCCATCAAAGTTGCGTGTGGAAAATTTTGAAGTGATACCGCTACTGAACTTTTTTGCGACTTATGATTGAAATTTTAAGTTACAACTAGCACAAGATTTTTTATACACAAGTTTGCAGAACATTTAAGCATAAAACATTTAGTCAAGTTCCATTATATTTATTGTGGAGATTGAACAACATTACATCAAAGTCAAATCAATTCTTAAAATATTTGGCCATATTCGTATCATTGAAGGTGTGTAACACTATGAACAATTGAACATGAATACAAATATATGTTGTCACATGTACAACCTAAAGTAAAAGTGTGTACACCTTATATCATTAGCTAAATTAGAATGGTATCGGTTCTGTTCTGATTTAGAATTTCTAGTTTAAGATATAGGTTCCGAGTCTATTGATTTTCACTGCTAAAAATGGACACTGATTAAATATTATCGACGATATATTGATAATTAATAGCGGATTCCATAAAGTTGAAGAAGAAAAAAGAACTTTGTATATTCTTTCGATAGGTTACAAACGGAATCCAAAAATCCCGAAATTATTTTTAAGAAAGAAATACATGTGAATATGTGATATGCTGCTTGGAGAGCTCGGAATGAGAAGTTTTCAACGACATAGCCCAATATCTTTACAAATTAAGTATTGAAGGAGATAAAGACCGATACATTCCTACTTATGATAAGAGAAAATAGTAAGAATTTTTTTTAAAGACGGTATTATATAAACTAGGGACTAGCAATTGGCTAGTCACGAAAATAAACAAGGAGCATAACTTATAGATTGCTCACAAAATAAATTTTTATACCAATTATCCCAACTAATATCTATTGTCTTTGTTCTTGAAACCACATATAGGAAGCTTAGAATTTAATTTCTTCTACAATCATTTAAAGAAGGTAATTAGGTCGGCCATTTGTAAATTTATGCTAGTAAGTTTTATTTTTTAATTTTTTTAGAACGACAACTTTTATTAAATAAACTAGTAAAATGTTAAAAGCTAAAACGTACAACAAACCAACTTACAACAAAAAATTACAACAATCTTTCGTCTTGTTAATAAAATATGTATCTGCTAAACAGTTAATGCGGAAAAATATCGGATATCGGTAAAGGACCGATATCTGAGATATCGGTTATCGTAGTGAGATATCGGTGGGGTATTGGTAATTTTAAGATCATGTAAAATTCATATATATAACAATTAACACTAATAATTCAGTATAGTATCCTGTTAATAACAAATTAACATTTTGCAAATTGCAAAACACTAACAATCATATCAAGTAAGAATTGATTAAGACTTAGAACACCAATATTGAACACTAAAATTTGATAATTAAGATTTAAAACACTGATATCAGGAATATCGGTGATCACCTGTCAAATATTAGTCAAATACCGGCCAGTATCGTCGATATTATCGGTACCAATATTCTGAACCGATAGTTTGATTTATATATCGCCAAGAGACCGATAACCGATATATCACTGATATATCGGCGATAACGATCGCATAGATATTATGTTATAAAAATATCTACTAAATATATATCAAGCTATCTATATACTATGTGTGTTTATTTATGTGTTCTTATGATTTTAGAAGGTGCCAAGAGTTGCAGGCATACCACTTATGTTGGACATTGAACAATATTTGGTATATTAGAAAATAATAAACAATTAGGAACAAACCAATCACTTATGTTTATAGGGGTTGTGATTTTAGCACTCCAAGAAGTCACTGAATTTTATATATTTGGATTTTAATTAGAAGAACCCACATATCTACATATCAATATTATATTAAGATTTAAATAAAGTTGAAGAAGGCAATAATTTAATACAATTTCAGACATTCCAAAATATTATTATATGACTAGAATTAATATAAAAGGAAAAAAAAAACATAATCTTAAGCATGAGAGGATTATGCTGGAATCTTTGGAGATGAAGTGTTAGATACTGAGATATTTGCCTCCTTTCTTGTCTCCTTATCACTTTACACATACATAAATTATAATATGTTTGAAAGCACACAAATTTATATAGTTTGAGTAGAGGTCAGCTAAAAATAATACATTTAAATTATAACAAAATTACAAGTTTTATGAAAGAACCATTTAATGTGAAGAAGCACAAAGCAAGGTTTAAAAGTGAGAGGATAATAGAAGAAAAAAATAAGTTGAAGTGTTACAAATGGAGAAGTGATTTTAAAGTGAAAATATTTTTATGTTTTTAAAGTAGATAAAACCACAATACCATTTTTATGCATGTTGAACCAAGAAGTAAAAACAATGTTGCCAATGCAAAATACAAGTGAAAAGATGAAATTTCTTGTTCTAGTACTCTTTTGTGTTATATTTATCCATGTTTTCTTTAACAGTTTTTGGAACTACTCCAAATACCTGAGTGAGTCTTTCTAAGACGGGATGCCGACCATTTGTCGCTCCAAAAAACATCATCAAGAAAGAAACCCACTATAAAAAACTCATTGAGTCAGGTTTCGAACCTGAGACTTTATCTCTAACGTTAATCATCACCCCATGATATTTTGGCGCGCGTTTTTAATACAATGACTTGTACACATGTAAAACAATTTAACAAAGAATTAACAAATTCTTTTTAATGTTATAACAACTTATGACCTTTATACTATTAAAATTAGTTAAAACTATTTCATATTTTTTTAAAAATAGTTTTAGGGAGTTTTAGTATGACAAAGTTAAGTTATACACTACAATTATGTAATACAATTCTATGATATAAGTTAGATAAAAATATATTCTAGCTTTTTACAGAATAAGTGTACCTGAGTGACATAAATGATGAATTGAATGGTCAAAACTCTAAAGTACTTGTTATAATTGTGAATCAAATATAACTTTATGGTCATTGTGATTGGTCCATTTCATCAAGCTCTCACATTCTACTATTTTTCATTCTTCATCTATAAAGAAAATCAAGAATATTACAAGTGACTGAAAACAGTCTTCAACTGCTAGATTTTGATTTGAAGACAACTTTTAATCACTTCTATTTTTTTTTGTGTACTCAAAATAGTGTAATTCACATCTATTTCCATAGATAAATATGAGTATATATTTTTAAAAATTTATTGTTGACGGTACGTAATCAATGTACTCGAATGACAATATGAAAATTGTAGTTCGTGGTGTTTGTCACTCTCATCTTCACGTGCTTTAAGGTGAAGTATTCCCGTTCTCTAATCCATGTGCCGATCTTTATGTGCTCAAAAGGTGATCGTTTGAATGGCAATATTGAAGCATGTAAATAAAACGATCATCGTTACTATTCTATGGTACATACAATTTTGTGGTGTTTTCTTTTGAATGTAATTAGTCACTTTCCATTTTGTTCAATATTATTATATTATTCACTGTATTTAGTATCTTATGGATTACCTAGGCTTTTATAGACTCTTTAACTCTAAGGTTCGTTTTAGACTTTCAAAAAAGCTAACCCGTCATCCTATTCTAACTGTAAAAATTCTTATATTTTTCTAACAAAAAAACATGCTACCTCCAAACTCACACGACTGCTTGTTGAATCCTTACGTGACTGGTTAATAGTGGGTGTGTATGATTTGATGCTCTAATTTTCAAACTTCTATGCGACAAATCATCTAACGACCCTTTAAAAGCATGGGACTATGATTTGATGCACTAACCTTCAAACGATCGTTTGACGAATCCTCAAATGACTATCTGAAATGGTGTAGAGTTGGATTATAACTAGCATCCCTTGAATACATATATAAATAATTAATAAATATAGAAAAGACAAATTATTTAAGTAGAGAATTAAGAGAGTGTTACTTCATTGATGTGACTTTGAAGTATCCATAACTACTTGTACTATATAACCACATTTAAAATATAATATTAAACATATATATATATATATATTTTTTCTATATATCCTTTTTATTTATCCTTTTCTCTTTACATATTTATACACACCTACTATATATATGTGTGTGCGTAATTACCTAATATTATCCATAATGTAAAAGGAAATTGTATTATCAATTATCAAGCTAACCATTATAAAGATAAATGAACTAAGATAGGCTAGAAAGATTATGTTTGTGTGAGAAAACACACACACATATATATATATATATAGAGAGAGAGAGATTTTAAAAGACATTATATAAAGGGAGAAAAGGGTGTTATATACTTATATATAGAGAGAGAGAGAGAGATTTTAAAAGACATTATATAAAGGGAGAAAAGGGTGTTAATTTGGTTTCATTTATCTTCTTCTAGAGTAAAAAAAAAAGTTAGATATGTATTGGTGTGTGTTTTAGAGAGAGAAAGAAGAATGGAGGAGCAACTAAGTCAATCAACTATAACTCATCTTCTTCAACACACATTAAGAAGCTTTTGCAACCATGAAAACTCACAATGGGTTTATGCTGTTTTTTGGAGAATCTTACCTAGAAACTACCCTCCTCCCAAGTAAATAATATATTTATTTATTTATTTTAGTTTTTATTTGTTATTTGTTCAAATAAATTAATCATTCATCTTTTCTTAATTAATTATAGATGGGATACTCAAGGTGGAGCATATGATAGGTCAAGAGGCAACAGAAGAAATTGGTACATTAACTAATCTAATCTTATATTACAATCATAAATTAATATTTCTATTTTGATATATATTTGTATGATTATCAGTTTGTTAACATTCTTAGTTAACTATTTAATTTTATTACAATCATAAATTAATATTTAACATTCTAAGAAAATTAATAGGATATTAGCATGGGAAGATGGTTTTTGTAACTTTGCAGCCTCAACAGCTGGAGAGACAAGTTCCGGCAACTGTCCAGCATATCCGAACCACGAATATCAACAAAACCAAGGCCTTCAACCGGAGCTTTTCTTCAAGATGTCTCATGAAATTTATAATTACGGCGAAGGGTATTTTTAGATTAATTTACTTTCTTTTCATGTATTTTATACTTAGTTTTCAATTTTATCAAGTAAGTAATTAAATGCATGCTATTGGTAACTAGTAAGGGTTATTTAAATGTTGTTAATTGATATTTAGGTTAATTGGAAAGGTAGCAGCAGATCACAGTCATAAATGGATTTTCAAAGAACCAACTGATCAAGAGATTAATTTTTTGACCACTTGGAATAACTCAGCAGACTCAGTAAGTTTATATTTATATTATTCCACCTAAATTTTTTTGAATAATAACCATTAAGTTGTTCCCACTAAACTATTTTAATACATCATATTATTAAGATTATGATAAAATAATCACTCTTCAGATGATTTGTAACTAAATAGTTTTGTACATAGGTTACCTTATATCAACCAATATTATCCGTTTTTGCCCACAAAAGCTCATATCTTCGTTGTTTTTTTTTCTCTAGATATTATCATCCATCTTCGAATTACCTCGCCCGACCAATTTAATTGTATACACAACCTGCCTAGGGTGTTACTAGTATTTTAACTATGTTGAATTTCAAGAGTTTGATTGCTTAACAAATTAGTCACAATAAATCATTGTGACATATTTTCTAATAATGCTTAAACATTCATAAACATATTTTTGCATTACAGGAAGTTATAAATTTATAAAAAAAAATTATGAACCCACCTCTAATTTTTGATTACACATTATCAAGGTGTTAATAAATAACTAAATTCATTAAAATAGAAAACTAATGACCAAATTTTTCTAGCTAGGGTTTTAAAATGATTACATTTAACATCATTAACATTTATGGGTACTTCTGAATTATTTGCTTGAATGTATAACAGCATCCTAGGACATGGGAGGCTCAGTTTCAAGCTGGTATAAAGGTAAAAGTATTCATAATGTACAACACACACACACATACAAGGGAAAGTTAACGTACAAACTAAAAAATTGTACTAAACATGCGAACCAAATAGTTTAATTATATATATACAAGTAATGTAATTTTGTAATTACATAGTAATTTAATTACACAATGTTATATATATAAGACTATGCGTAGTCATGTTAGTTACACTACTTGGTCTATTTACTTATATTAGTGTATTGACCACTACGGGTGTTCTAATTACACTAGTTGATTTGCACAGTTAGCACGTTAATTTAATTTATATGTATATAACTTTAATGTTTATTTTCAGACTATTGCTTTGGTTGCTGTTAGAGAAGGTGTAATTCAACTAGGATCCATTAATAAGGTTGCTTCTCTCTCTCTCTCTCTCTCTCTATATATATATATATATATATATATAAAGCATGTCCGATTACGCGTATTCCTAATTCTAAATGGAATGTAACGACGTAGCGATTCATATGTAAACATAGTACTATCTATTTAAATACGCTCAGAATGTATATAGCCCTATTCGGTCTGGTCCGATATGAAATGAACTTACAATCATAGAATCGACTTGATCAACAGATTATAGATTATATAAGTTCATAACCCAAACCCATTGTCATTTTAGGCGGAACAAATATACTAATTCTATATATATGTGCGTGTGTGACATCTACAAAATGAAAAGATATTAATCAAATCCAATTTTCACAAGTGTTCATAAAAACCCTAAAAGACTTTAAATAAATATATGAACCAAAAATATGAAAGGTTGTTTTTGAGTTGCAATATGTAAGACATGAATGTTTAAAAACATGATACATTTATGGACACTTGAAGATGATTGATGTATCCTACGTACGTCAATTCACAGTTATTGTTGAAACATCATCAACACATGTGTCGTCATAACATATAATAAATGTAGTTATATATAATATGATATTGATAAGCATGCATAATACTTTCATGAAATAGTAGTTACTAAAACAGGCAGTAATAACAACTTGTTAACTTTTTACAGAACAACAGTGCATTTATGCTATGTTAAATTTTACTTTCCAATTTATTACATGTATTATATTACTAGAAAACTTTGATGAATTTACAAAAATAACCTTGCAATATGCACAACAAAAAGTCATGAAAAATGTCAATATTTTCTATACCTTGCATCTTTGAAGTTACAATCCACACATTTGAGAAGTTTCATTAAGGGATAAATAATTTTGGTTATATCCATGGTGAAGGTGTAGGTTCTATCGGTGGTCCGTAGTGAAACTATGTGAATACAGTATTCATTGACGGATCACCAATAGTTAATTAATACGACATATCCAATGAAAGCTTCGTCACGCCAATGGATCTGTAAAAATTGTATAAAAATTACTCCAAATAACAAAATTTTGATTCCATACACTATTTGTAAAACCGAACATATTAGTTTCGAACTTTTAATTCTCGTTATTTATCACTCAAAGTTTTCTCTTTATATTCTACTAGATCACCCATGCATATATTACTAGTTGACCATTTCGTGTCAATATCACCAATAGATTAGCGGCATACGATATATTGTATAACGTCGGCGATAGTCATTATAGCAATGCATACCTTAATATATTCTTTTCTTGCATTTTTATTGCTGACGTGTATAAATGTTATTCATATTTCTTTTTGTCACTACTAAAAGGTGATTGAAGATTTGAACTATGTGGTGATGCTAAGAAAGAAATTGAGCTACATAGAGAGCATCCCGGGGGGTACTATTACCACACCCATCATCCTCATTGTATCCCTATAAACCCGAAGGGTGCAACATGCCCGAAGCATGGCCTTTCCACGCCGGCATAAGTGGCAACGATTACATTCAACCGACAAACATAACTCCATCAATGACTAGCCTTGAGGCTCTCCTATCTAAACTCCCATCAGTGGTGCCGATGTCTTCATCAGTACTGGCTCCACCATATTGTGAGGCTACACCGTCACATTTTGTGACGGTGTCACCAGAAAAGGAGGCGGGGGAGGAGGAAGACGAGGAGATTAAGGATGTGGGGAGAGTGTAGTAGCTCTATGTCATCTTATGGACATCACCATCAACATTATCAACATCATGATTTAAATGTAAGCAGTTGCATGACCAATAATAGGTACTAGATAGTTACTTAGTAATTAATAAAGTTGATAATTAGAATCTAATGGTATGTGTTAGTTTTATTCATATTCTATTAGTGTGTTTCTTTTTATAATCATAAATTTTGCTTGAGTGATTTTTTTTAGTTTTTCACTTTATCCAAATGACAAAAATCATGCATATATATGGGAATTGAGTTCAATTCCATTTGCTAGTTTATGTTATCATTAACTCTTTTAAAGTAGGGATGACAACGGGTCAGGTTCGGGCCGGGTATTGATAAAGTTACCCGTTTTTTTTTTAATTTCTTTTGTTCGAACGAAACAAAATAAACTGTACCGAAGTTTCTGTACGTGTAATGATATGATCGCTAATGAAAAGCGTCAACTTCTTCCTTTAAATGTTTAAGAAGAGTGTCATCATCGAATGTTCTTTCTTGTCCTAACTCGGGCACTTACCTGATATGAATACTCATTAAGTGTTCATATCAGTATTAATTACAATCCAAATTTATAATATGAAAACCATTTAATTTTTATAAGTTTGTTCATATTTTAGGATTTTGCACTTGTTACATACTCTTGCCATCGCTCTTATGAAAAAGCAAAGCCAAAAACATGCCTAATGACAACAATTGCCATCAATTTTTTGAAAAAGACAAATACCCTTTCATCGTTAAATGTGTCTGGAGTTAGAAAAAGAGTGGGGGGCAGCTACATAACCGCCGCTTATGTATCATGGTTAAAACAAAATATACAAACGCTTTATGCAATTCTTTACTTAAAACTAGCTATATATATGTGTGTGTGTGGAATGACAATTTTAAAATTTTATATATTTAAAAGTACAAATTGACTTGAAAAACTGGCAAGATTAAATAATAGGGGTAATTTGGGGCAAATAGAAAAATAAGTACATTAGACCACCCGTAGTGGATATCGTCAAACTGCCCCCACCTCCAATCTCCATTGCCCGGTTTCTCTCTTTGGCCCCGCCATTTTCTTCATCTAGCGTTGTGTACAAAACGTTAGGAGAGTTTTTAAAGACCAAAACGCCCCCAGATGCAGTGTTCTGGGCGTTTTGG
>NW_027499995.1:0-104129 GCF_021521415.1 Bidens hawaiensis | reverse complement strand
AGTGTTTTCCTCTTCAGATTCTTCAACTGTTGCGAAACTAGCAGTTTGATTTCCAATATTTAGTGCAGCCATATGTCCTTCCCATGAGAACGTTTGAGCAACCATACCTCTATCCCCATTGCTTGAACTACCTCCAGCTTCACCCCGAGCATTTCCAGCTGGAACCAAGGCCCTTTCCGTATTCCCCTCTTTAGCCGGATTGGTGCATTCATGAGCAAAGTGACCCGGCTCGTGACAATTGTAACACCTGAGAGTTTCCTTGTTAAAACCCACTTTTTGATTGTTTGGCATGTTCCAGTTATTTCTACCCGTCCTTTTGGTAAACTTCTTAGCGCGGAAAACCACAATGGCAATTTGCCACGAGATATCCATTTCTTCAACATCATCAGGATGAATCTGATCAAATTCATTAGTAGCCATGGGTAGGACCAAATCTCCGGCCAGAAACGCATGGTAACAATTCATTAATCCTGCCATTAATGCAATATTTTCTTGAGTTTCTTTTGGTATAGTTGGAATCCGGCTGGGGTTTGCATTGAAAGTGGTTTTGCCAGAGTCACCAACTGACTGACCGGATTTGGTAAAAAATACTGGAGCTGGATTAGATGAATTTGATGACGATGATTGACCGAGGGTGGACGAGAACATCTGAAAGTTTCCCGGGGGCGGTAGTTGAGAGGGCTTAAATAGTGAGAAACTATCTTGAGACATGAGGGCACTGTTAGAAGTAACGTTATAACCAGCAGCGCTATAAGAGCTAGCATGATTTATTGCCTGCTGTTTATCATCCATATCGCAGGCCTTAATAGTTGCAATCATCTCAGTCATGCTCATTCTGTTAAGGTCTTTGGTCTTTTTAATGACAACAACATGCATGTCCCAATTCTTTGGCAGAGAGTTCACCAACTTGTTGTTAATCTCTGAAGTTTGTAGAAAGATTCCAGCAGTTCTCATTTCAGTTGCAAGAGATATGAACCTTTGAAGCTGAGATTCCAGTGTCTCTCCCAGAACGTGATTGAACATATTAAACTTCTGACGCAGCAGATCTTGACGGCTTCTTTTCATATCCTCATTTCCCTCATACACCTCTATCAGCGCAGCCCACAACTCTTTAGCTGATCGGAGTTCTCTAAACTGAAGTGCAATCTCGGGTGTGAGTGCCATAGTTAGAGTTGAAAGAGCTTTCTCATCTTCTTCAACCTTTTCAAAGTCAGCATCATCATATTGAGCAACTGGCTTTATAAGGACCTCGGTTGATCCATCCCTTTGGTAGGTGATTACTTGAGGTCCTCTCACGATGCTTTTCCAAATTTTTGAGTCTTTCATCTTGGCATAGTGTTCAAAACGAAACTTCTATTCATTGAACCCTTCAGGGGATAATAAACGGGGTACTTGTGTAGCAGTACCCATGATTGAATCAAGTTCTTGGTGAATTGACGAGTTAGCTGAGTTGCTTCCATTCGTTAACTGGGCCATTTCAAAAACAGTTACTGATTGTAAGTCTAATTAAATTGTAAGTCCCAAAATGAGAATCCCAAACAAAAACTTGGCAGAGAACAAGATTTTGGGCCGAGAACTAAGGTTTACCGAGAACTCAAAATTGTCAATTCGTTGACCGAGAACCTAAGGTGTTGACCAAAAAACTTGGCCGAGAACTAAGGTAGACCGAAAACTCCCTTTGGCCGAGAACTAAGGTAGACCGAAAACCCACTTTGGCCGAGAACTAAGGTATTGACTAGAAATTGACCGAAAACTCAATTTGTTGACCCACTCTTGATCGAGAACACAGACAACACGAGAACTAAGGGAGACCGAGAACAAACAGCTACCGAGAACAATCCTCAGCCGAGAGTTGATGATTATCAAGAGCTACAGTGGCCGAAAACCAAAAGAAATCTTCAACAAACTTGCAACAAACTTCCAAAAATATGGGATTTGATTTTAATTTCAGATCAGGGTCAATCTTTGCCAAAAAAAAAAATTAACTCAGTCTTCTTCTCCTCCGATGATCAGTTCGCCAGAAAAACAAAACACCACCAGAACTTGATATCTTGAATCCGTTGATATCACAATAACGAGCCTGAATTCGTCAAAGGCTCTGATACCAATTGTAAGTCCCGAATCTGGATCACTACAATATGATATCAACCAAACGAGTATTGGTGCGGAATACCAATGCTCGATGATTCAAGAAAACTAGAAATAACAAGTAAACGAACACAAAGTTGCTTCAAAACACACGTATATTATTGAATACGTCGGGTGCTAAAGCACTTACAATACTTGATAATAATCAGAATGAACAACCTTAACCCTATACATTACACATCTATATATAGGGACACCAACCAAAGCCGGCCCAAATTACACCAAGCCCACCGAGAACACAAGTGTGTTCTCGGTTTACATAAACACCCAAGACCCAAGCCCAACTAAGCATTCACCAACACTTCCGGTGAAACTAGAAATGCATGAATATCGTCTTCATACTCGGCTATCTGCAATTCTCACCCAAATTAGTCAAATTTCATCAAAAAAAAATTATCAATTTTCTAGAACAGTGAGCAAAGCACGGCGGCGTGCTTCTAGAAGCACGATACCGTGTTGTTGCTACTGTTTCAGCTTCCTTTGATTTTGACTTTTGGTTGACCATGATTCATGTTGTTTTGGGCACACTTAGCACTTAAGGTAAGTGTATTAACTAATCACATCGATTATGCACACAGACCCGAAAACATAACAAGGAAATGGTGCTAGAAACTCACCTGAGCTCGGTTACGTTCACCGTTAATGGTTATTCCTTTCTTTAGTTGTGCACGACTAACTGTATAACAATTACGCGTATTAATTACTATCACTATCCATATCGTATTTCTAGTTTAATTGTAACCCTCAAAGAACGAGGGTCCGCGGGCAGCACCCCTAGCAGCGGGGTTCTAGGGGCGGCAGCCCCTAGAAGGGTCCATGTGGGAGAGCCCCTGGCTGGGGTCGAGCTGCCAGGTCAGCTTGAGAAAAATTTTGTTTTCATTAGCTGTCTTAACACAATTTTCATTATAATTCTTAATTTATTATTTTATTTGCTAACTCATAAAGTTCGAGGGCTTCTTTGTAAGTAAACCATTTTATTCTAAGTTTAGTGACCTCACCTTACTGTCATTCTTTCAAAGTCTAACTAGTTATCCAATTCTTTAACAAATGGGGGCTCATAACGAATGGACTCGTTTTTTACTTCATAACGAATGACCACTTATGGACCCTCATAGCGAATTAACCTTATAACCAATTGACCTTTATAACGAACTGACCTTCATAACCAATGGACTCATTCGTTTGGTCTGGCTAACGAATGAACTCTAAAACGAATGAGGTTCATTCGTCTCTCTCTTAACGAATGGCCTTAATGAATGATCATAACGGATGAGGGCTCGTTCATTAGTTTTCCGTAATGAATTGCTTGACGAATGAAGCTCATTCGTTATTCCGTCTTAACGAATTGGCATAGCGAATTCTTTACACGCGCCTAGGGTTAGGTCAGAGAATGTCAGAACATTCTCTGGCGTTCTTCTTAAATTCTGCGCCACCTTTACGGTGCCACCGTGCCAGAAACTGGGCGGTGGCCAGAAAAACGTGTTTTACACCGTTTTTCACCGTTTTTCGTCCTAATCGATTGGGATCCGAGCTAGGGTGACCCCTAAGCTCGTATTTTGATCGGTTTATACCTGATTCCATCCGGATCTTGTGATTTTAATGGTTGAGTGTGTTGGCTCGTCGTTTCGCGACTAGATCTAGCGGGTTTGGATCCATATAAGATCATAGCATCATTACCTCGGATCGATGCACGGTTTCTTCTTGTTATTTCGACTAGAGAAAGAGAGAAAGATGAGAGAGAGCTTTTGTGTGTGTTTTGAATGGTGTATGGAATGGGTGGAAATGAATGGATTAATGGGTAATTATTTTTTATATATTATGGGTCATGGGCTTAAGCCCATGGTCTTTCTTCCTTCCTTATTAATCCAAATCCATTACCCAAATTTATTTAACCCAACACAAGCCCATTATAATAACTAGTATTATTATTTTATAACCGAAACAGGAAACGGGATGTTACAACATATACGTGGTGTACTTACATGGCGTCCTCATACATATGCGCTACATGCATACATATGCGTTTTCCACACTTATACGTTGCACTTATACGGCGTATAAATGCAGGTCAACCCCCTTTTTACGCGTTTTCAAGGTTTTTCTTCGATTCCGGCGCCGTCAGGCACCGTTAACCACCATGGTTGGTCGGGGTTTGATTGTTTATAGCCTAGGTAGCTTCGGGGTGTCCAGATCTGAGCTAAGGTGGTCCTAAAGCTCGTTTTTGGTTGATTAAACACCCGAATAAAGCTAGATCTAGATCCAGACGGCTCATACGGCATCACGAGGCTGCGGTGTCGGTATCTAATATGTTAGATCAGCTCAGATAAATGATTTCAAGTTTCATGCATTACCGACTCCGGAAAACTCCATTTTTAGCTGTTATGGTTTTGCTGATAAAAACCATACTTCCCGACCTCTGATCGAAAATCTGATTGGTGGAAATCTTCGTTTATATGCTATGAATACTCAGTTAAGATTTGAGACCGATCTGACAGTTAGATCTCCGGTAATCGTTGTATCTTTGTGTGTTATTATCTCAGAAACGGGAATTGGGTTAAGAATGAATAAGTGTGTGTTTCTTGAGGTGTGTAGGCAAGGATGGAAATGAAATTAGATGGTTGCTACTCTTATAAGTTAGGGTTAGGGTTTCATATTTAACTTTCTATATAATGATACTTATTACTCTCAAACTTTAGATAATTACATTTATCCTTTATACTTCATTTAAACCCCTATTCCTTTAAAGTATCAAACAAAATTTGGGATGTTACAATATGTGTGATATTTATCGATGTTATGAATGAATGCTTGTCGGTACGTGAACGATCTTCGGATATTGCACGTGTCGCCAAGGAAGGTAATCGATAAAATATGCAATTGTTTATAAACTATGTATGAATGAGAAAGCAGGGTATGTATGAAATAGTATGAATGATAGCATGAAGGTATGGTTGTACGAATGTAGGAACAAACCCTAATAATATCTGCAAACATAGGGAACATACCCTAATAATATTTGCGAATGTAGGGAACATATCCTAATAATATATGCGAACGTAGGGAACATGCCCAAATAATATATGCGAATGTAGGGAACATACCCTAATAATATATGGGAAAGTTATAGGGCGACATGCTCTTTAAAACATATAAACAAGTATGAAAGAAAGAATGAAAGCATGTATGTATGTATGTATGTATGTATGTATGTATGTATGAAAGAAAGGTAACAGGATGAGTATGATGTATGTATCTTTGGATGTATGTATATATATATATATATGTATATATATTTGTAAGTATGTGAATGAACTATATGTCACCTGATTAACTAGAACTCACTCAGCGTAGCTGACTTTTAGTATGCACGCAGGTGAATAGATTGAAGCAGTTGGCTTGAGAGGCAGACACATGGTATGATTTGAAGGGACTGGCATCCATAGAAGATTTGTCATGATGTTTAAATAAACTTGCTATGTTTTATTTTAAAGACAAGTTTGAATGTTTTGTAACGAATGTTTGAAGTTTTATTTATTCCGCGAAAGTTTTAATTAACTCTGATATTTAGAACTGTGTTTATGAGTAAATCTAACGCTAAATTAGGGCACCGCGACCGGGGCCTTACAGACTATTCTTGTAAATGTTGATTAAAACAATATTAAAATAAAAATCCCCACCCTAATTTCTCCCAAAACCGTCGATCTACAGCTGCTCACTCTCTCTCATGATTCCAAACCACCAACAAACACTAATCATCTTCAATTCAACCTCAATTCTTGTAATTGGTGGTGTCTTTGAGTGATTCTCATCATTCCAAACACTAGTTGGTATGTTTTATGCATTGATTTCATGTTTTTGATGAGTTATTGTGAAACCCTTGATGTTAAATCTCTGTAATATTGATGTTTATGATGTTAATTGATGAATTAGAACCCTAGAGATGATATAAACATGTTAGGGTTTGAGTTTTGAAGACAACTGTTAGCTGACAGATTCGTTCTAGTTTGTTTTTTAGTCTGTAATTCGATGATAATTGATTTTTATTGATCTATTCTTGATTCTAGGATATAGTAATCTGAGATTAGATTCCAGAAAGGTAAATTTTGGACAAGTTTTGAATAGTTTGAATGATTTTACAAAAAAATGTGTGAAAGATGATGCGGGGATTCAAATTCTGGTATGTCTTCCTGACATCATTACTTGAGATTAACGAAGCCAAATGAGTTGATTCCACTTCTGGAACTTAGTATTATTAGTTTATAAGATAATCCAATTATCCTTGCACAATTTTGATGAATGAGTTGAGACAACCATGAAACTACTTTTTGTTGCGCAATCTGATAAACTTAAACTGTTGGTACCTATCTGCAATGATTGAATTATTTTGAGTTTTTTATGCATTAGAAAAATATAATAAATTTTTTTTGGGAAACATAATTCATATAACCTATTGTGGTAAATTTTGTATCAACTATCCTTAAATTTTGCTTAGTGAATAGAATCGGTTTGTACATGCCAAAATCTGTGTCGTGAACTGAATGATTATAAGTCGAGTTGTATGATGAATATTTGGTTTCTTTGCCATGATATGATGTGTGAATACATGTTAGGACTTTTTGGTACAGCTGACATTACTTATTATCACCAAAGAGTCATCGTGTCAAGTTTGTGTTTGTGTGAGAGTCTATACTTGGGTTTTAGAGTCATGTGTTGTTGAACACATTCTCATAACTTAAAACACTTTTATTGGGTAACGGTTAGCGAGTCAAGTGCTTCCTTTTGGTTTGGAGAAAATTCTATTGCACGCAACACCAGGTGAGTTCATGCTTTTTCCTATTTGTTTTCTAGATAGAAAACACAAAACTA
This sequence comes from Bidens hawaiensis, assembly GCF_021521415.1. NCBI lineage: Eukaryota > Viridiplantae > Streptophyta > Magnoliopsida > Asterales > Asteraceae > Bidens > Bidens hawaiensis. Next base: position 97,115 of record NW_027499995.1, on the reverse strand, counting down.
TTTTCATATACTTGTTTTCTAGAAAGAAAACACCAAACATTTTCCTTACTTGTTTTCTGGATTGAAAACACTAAACAATTTTCGTGTACATGTTTTCTGGATTGAAAACACTAAACTATTTTCGTATACTTGTTTTCTGGATTGAAAAAACACAAAACATTTGCCTATACTTGTTTTCTGCATTGATAACACGGGCACACTTACACACTGGTTTTTGGAGGAAAACACAGCAACTCATTTTGGATTTATGTAATTTCTTATATATCACAAGTGTATACTAGATGCCCTCATATCACTTAAAGTCCTAACATACCTTGAACCATTTGGATGGGATTGCAGGGAAATTTAATTAGTACTACTGGAATTGACAAACCCCACCTGCTAAAACTCGACTAAAGGTCGGACGGGTGTAAATTGTTTGTACATACTTACGCTAGTGTTTTGTGATATACCTGGTAAGAAGGTATATAGACAGTCAGCTTTGATTCAAACATCTAGTAGCTTGTAAATGGGTTAGCTACCCTGGTATATTTGAAAAGTGCTAAATCTACTTATACATACACTACTTATCTACGTATACTATCTATACTATATATACTACTTTTAACTACAACTTATGAACTCACCAACCTCGTGTTGACCCTTGAGTATTTATACTTGCCCAGGTTGCAAGATGTGCTAAGGAGCAGGATGCATTGCTTATGTTTGGAGTTATACTTGTTGCATGAACTTTTATTTTACATTGTTTACATTTGATGGGTTGTGCATGTTTGAGCACGTGGTTTATTATTTTAAACCAATTACTTTACACTTCCACAAAACTTAAAACTGTATGGTTTGGTTTTTGTTTTCTCATGTTTGATCGAGACTTAAATAATATTTTGAATTAGATGTTTGGTATAACAAATGAGCTAGATCCTGGTAAGTCACACACCTCGCGGTAAAACTCCGTTAGTCGAAATTTGAGGTGTGACATTTTGGTTTACTAATGTAACATCGTGAAAGTTTCGGATAAAAATGCCAAGTTTCAAAAGTAAAAGGACCAAAAAAGACAAATTCTAAACTTCAGGGTTAAAAATAAAAAATTTTGTCTTCTTGGCCGAACACGATACGCGACGGCCTTAGGGCCAAATTCATCGCGTATCGCAATGACTCACCCTAACAGGCCACTGACGTGTGATAAGTGTGTATAATATTAAAAACCAAGTTTTACCGAATTTACCTAAAAAAACCACACACAATCGGTAAGTGTACCGGACGCAATGTAGCTAGCAAGTAAGAACGGATATCGAACCTTGGACACTAAGGGTAAACTCTTATTATTAAACCTAAAAGATTACTAATCTAGACTTTCTTTTGATTTTTTAGATTTTTTATATTAATAATTATACTAATAATACTTAAATAATTAATAATTAAGCTAAAAATAAGACTTTATAAAAAAATTGGGTTTTAAACAAATATGAGAAACGACTACCTAGGTAATGGAATCACACTAGTTAAATTAATAGTTAACGGACTTGACTTGGTTGAAAAACAATATCTTAAAAATATGGCATTAAAGACCACTAAAATATGCTAGATCGTCTCTCGGCCTCACCAACGACACCCTAGAACTCTAATGACATGTGAAGCTCAATTGTTAAAGGTTTGGATCACCTCCCGGTCTCACCTTGCCTAATAATATTATGGTACCCCGAAACCCAAATTACCTCCCGATCTCTTCGAATACAATATATATTAATATAAAAAGGGTATTTTTAATTAACTTGAACACAACTTGTATCACAATAATCTTAAGGGACCTAGGATAACTCACTCCCGTGCAATTATTACCCAAACCCGCAAAAGACAAATATAACACAACACTAAATCACCCCCCGGTCTCTCTAGTGAAAGAACAATAAAATCTAATAAACTTTTATAAATTACTCCTACGGTTATTTCGACCATAAACCGCAAACAAGTTGAAAACACAAAGTAGACAACCTAATCATGCGTCTAACAATCACCAAAAACTATTAAACACAAGTGGAATAAATATTAAAGTAATAAACTAGATTTATTCACTCAACAATATTGTGAACAAACCAATTAAAAACTTTACCATAATACCAAATCAACCAAAAATCAATAGTAGTTCGTCAAACCATTAAATCTAACATAGTGCTTAACCAAAACCTAGGTAGTTTAAAGTATTTAGTTACTCATAATAAAGTGCGAAATAAAAATAATATATAAGATATGATTCATTAAAAGAGTAATAAAAAAAATAAGTATGCCTTACTTTGTCTGCCAACGAATCACACACCCAAAACAACTCTTGTGTCCCTTTTCAACAGTAGCTGCAAACCATAAATATATGTCTTCAACTTCAGCCGACCAAAATCAAAAATCACACTCTCTCGGTTGACTTTTTGTGCGCACAGTACCCACCAAAAATAATAATAATAATAATAATCTTCGCTGCTTTCTTTCTTGACTTTCTCGACCAAACAAAAACCAAAAACCCAAATAATATCTTTCTTGTTCTGGATTCACGTGCAGATCACCACACAAAAAACCTAAAACCCTCTCTGTATTCTTAATCTCCTCTCCTCGTCTCGGCTGTCTATTAATATTTATATATATTTTTTGTTGGTAGGGTTTCTAATAATTCTTAAACTTGAGCCCCACTCCAAACTCCACCAACAAGCTTAATTTCATAGGCCCAGTTGTTTCTCTCTTTTTGTTTACTTGCTTAGCCTTGGAGTCCATTTGAGATAGTTCAACGAGCTCCCCTGCACTTTGTAGAGAAATAAAACTCATAAGTAATTGGAGCATGGTTAACGTGAAATTTTATCTTTTAATAAGCATGTTAACATGAAACTCCATAAATTATGTGGCCATTTATTCCACCAATTATTACTTTGATGCCATTGTGGTCTCAAATTTATCATAAATGCTTTAATTTATCTCGTTTAAAAATTTAAACTTTAAAATCCAATTATGAGCCAAATAGAAATATATTCAATAAAAAACTGGCTCAAAAATACTTGAAAGTGTAGAAAATATTTATATAATAACATGTATATTTTAAACCATATCAGCCACGTGTCCCCACGTGGTATAAAGTTCGCCACGTGGCACCGCGTTTGCCACGTGGCAAATCTAGTGGTGACTGGCCAGGCCTACATCGCGATACGCGACGCCTATGCTGCTGGGCCATCGCGATACGCGATGGGTCCCAGAAGGTACCGAGGATTTTGTTGTCTTTAGTTACGTGTCCCATTCTGGTTTAGGATACATACTAATGCAACGAAAGAAAGTAATCGCCTACGCCTGTCGTCAACTCAAGGTACATGAAAAGAACTACACAACTCACGATCTAGAGTTTGGTGCTATAATCTTTGCCTTAAAGATATGGAGGCACTATCTCTATGGAGTCAAGTTTGTCGTATTTACCGATCATAAGAGTTTGAAACATATCTTTGAACAAAAAAACTCAACATGCATCAAAGGCGCTGGATGGAAACTTTAAATGACTACGACTGTGAAATCGTCTACCACGAAGGTAAAGCCAACGTTCAAGCGTTGCGATTAGAACTCCAATCTGATCGATCAAATCAAATCCGCTCAAGTCCAAGCAATCAATGAAAACAAGATCTCCGACGAAAAACGTAACGGCACCATTGACTCTCTAGTCAAGGGTGACAATGGTATACTTAGAATGAGAAACCGGATTTAGGTACCAATCGTTGGGGACTTGCGTGAAAGGATCATGAGCGAAGCTCACAAGTCCGAGTATATGATGCACCCCGGTAGTGCAATATGTACCAAAACCTAAAACCGAACTACCGGTAGAACAGAATGAAAAAGGATATCGCTTTGCATGTTGCAAAATGATTGACATGTTTGAAAGTCAAGGCAGAACACCAAAAGCCCTCGAGATTGCTTCAGCAACCTGAACTCCCCGTTTGGAAATGGGAGTTAATAACAATGGACTTCATCACGAAACTCCCGAAAACAACTCGTCAACATAATGCCATTTGGGTTATTGTGGATAGACTAACAAAATCTGCACACTTTATACCCATCAACGAATCATACTCAATGGATAGATTAGCGCGTATCTATGTGAACAACATTGTTGCTTTGCATGGAGTACCGTTGTCTATTATTTCTGATCGAGACAGCTGATTCACGTCTCATTTCTGAAAGAGCTTCCAACAAGCGTTAGGAACCCAACTAAACCTTAGCATTGCCTATCATCCTCAAACCGATGGGCAAAGTGAAAGGACAATTCAAATGTTTGAAGACATGCTCCGCGCTTGTGTGATTGACTTAGGTGGAAGTTGGGACGATCATCTTCCCCTAATGGAACTTTCGTATAACAATAGCTATCACACGAGTATTCAAGCCATACCGTTCGAAGCGTTGTATGGTCGTAAATGTAGAACGCCCATGTGTTGGTCTGAAACTGGAGATAATCAATTGTTTGGACCCGAGATAGTCCAAGAAACCACCGATAAGGTTTTGCAAATCTGCGAACGACTTAAGACAACGCGAGACCGCCAAAAGAATTACGCCGATGTTCGTCGTAAGCCATTAGAATACAATGTAGGTGACAAAGTTATATTGAAAGTTTCTCCATGGAAAGGCGTTATTCGCTTCGGCAAGATAGGAAAAACAAGTCCTCGATTCGTTGGACCCTTCTAGGTACTCGAATGAATTGGTACCGTCGCATACCATTTGCGACTACCCGAGAAAATGAATGGGATACACGATGTATTTCACATCTCTAATCTGCGAAAATGTCTAAATGGTGAATCTTTGTCTATGCCCTTAAAAGATGTCAAAATTAATGAAAATCTAAAATTCGTAGAACGACCAATACAAGTCAAAGATTCAAAAACAAAAAAATTAAAGAGACGAACATTGAAAATTGTGAAAGTAAAGTGGGACTCACGAAGAGGCCCCGAATATACTTGGGAACTTGAATCCGAAATGAAAAAAAGTACCCCCACTTGTTCTAAGAGCGAATCTCGCGGACGAGATTCATTCCAAGGTGGGAAGGATATAACATCATGAAAGTTTCGGTTAAAAAATGCCAAGTTTCAAAACTAAAAGGACCAAAAATGACAAATTCTAAACTTCAGGGTTAAAAATAAAAAAAATATATCTTCTTGGCCGATCGCGATACGCGACGGCCTTAGCGACAAAGTCATCGCGTATCACGATGACTCACCCAAACAGGCGAACATGTGTCCCTCCATGTGTCCCCACGTGGCATAAAGTTCGCCACGTGGCACCGCGTCTGCCACATGGAGCCACGTGGCAAAGCTAGTGGTAACTGGCCAGGCCTACGTCGCGATACGCGACGCCTGTGCTGCTGGGCATGAGTCCCAGATTTTGCCTATAAATAGCAAGCTCCGGTCCTCTCACTTCTTACACCAAAATTTCACACATTACTCTCTCTCTCTCTCTCTAAACATCTTTAAGCCTCGTGAAGCGTGTCCTTGACCACCTCGTAAAACGTGCCCGATTTCCTCGTATTCCGTGTCATTTAATCAACAAAATCCTGAAATACTGACGACGTTATTTTAAAGTCCAATCTATCCCAAGACGATCTGACAGTCGGCCTCGATAAGCGTGCCAACGAGTGTTGAAGATTGGTGTGTATTGTATTGCGTGCCAAGGAAAGGGTTGATCAAGAGGTTCAAGAAACGTGACGACGTCGAAGTGCTACTCAAGTTTCTAGGGTCGATATAAGCCAAACAAGGTAGGCATAATTCCTGAATAAAATAATAATAAAATATTAAAATACTAAAAGGCTTAAACCCTAAGTCGGGAATATACTCAATACCTCGAAATTAACAAAATAAAACATAACAAAGAATATAAAAGAAAAGAGATATAAATGTAAGTGATTCTTTGTTAGTAATGTTATTTAAGCTTATTATTAATATTCTTAAATAATAAATAAAAGAAGTATACGTTTCTTAAAGAAGAAGAAAGGTAGTGTTTTAAGAAAGGTAAAACAAGTAAAACTAAGGTTTATCTTGTAAAAGAAAAGGAAAGTAAATAAGTTAAATTAAAGATTTTAACTTATAAAAGAAAGAAAGATATTTTAAACTAAAGGTTTAAAATAAAGAAAAAATGTTTTGAACTAAAGGTTTATAAAGATAATATAATCGAGGTAAAGATTATAGAAAGAGACTAGAGGTCTTAAGCCGGATTAAAGATCAGGCTAATAAAAGATTATACTTGTACTATAGGTGAGAGATAGCGAAGAAAGGAAAAGACCGATCAGTGTATTGAAGCTGATCATTTCAAGAAAAGGTGAATACGCCCCAACTTTATAAACTTGTATTAATCGTGTCAAACAAATAATGATTACATGTGATTTTGTATCTCTAAAACATTATAAACAATAGTAGTCACTAGCCCTCAGACTGTCATGTACGTTTGTTTGGATCCTTACATATGTGGTAAAAAGACGGTGGGCACACCGCCCCACACCTGGTCATGACCTCCACCACGATGGGTTGGATCTAAGTTACGTCCAAGTGAGACTGATCATGTGTATACGAATGGTACCTAAGTAATGTTGAACGTTGTGGTGTTTGCTGGGGTGGGTGTCTTGTTTGTGACTTAAGTTTATAATTTTTTTTTGTTTTAAAGCTTGATTATTCCTAAGCCACGATGGGCCGGACCTAAGTTATGTGTCGAGGGGTAATCAAGTAAAAAAAAATATTTTATGCGTCCCGTATTTTCTAAACATTTTGTAGGTAATCAAAATTAGGAACTTGGACTGCTCGAAGTGCTTACATATTCGATGGCTCATATAATTTTGTTAATATTAAAATATAAAAACAATGTTTTCGTATAAACTAAAACAGCCCCTCATGATAACGTGACAAGATGGATCATCGGTTTCCATATACTACACAAAGCTACGTTCATTATGGGATGAAATTCAAACCGTCTTACCTCCACTACGATGCAACTGTGGTGATTGTTCTTGTGACACTGGAAAAAAGATGAGAGAATTTAGAGACAAGGAGCATTTCTATGAGTTCCTCATGGGATTGGATACAGAGTTTGCGATGATAACACCGCATCTCTTGTCGATGTAGCCGAATCCCATGCTAAAAGAGGCATAGAGTCTTGCCTCTGAAGACGAACAACAAAGGGGCATTGTTGCAGCCAAAAGATCACAAATAGAGGCAGTGGCTTTCCAAATGGGCTCACAAGGAAGACGTGAAAGTGGGTCTGGACAACAAAAATATAAGGGTGCAACAAAGGATGTAAAACGTAATAATGAAGTCGACATGTGCTCTCATTGTGGCAAGGCTGGTCATACAAAGGATGCTTGTTTTGAAAGAGTCGGGTACCCCGATTGGTGGTCGGGCAAAGCGAAAAGAGAAAAGGGGAAGCCGAAGGCCAGATTCGTTGACGCCAACAAAAACACAACATTTGGGGTATTAAGTGAGGAACACTATCAAACTCTTCTCAATCACTTCACTGGAACCAAAGAGAACTCACAAGGTGAATAAAAACCCATAGTTAACATTGGCCATGGCAGACTTACGTTCGAAGATGATTGGAGTGGGTAAACGTGTGAATGGTCTCTATCGAATGGGCATATGGTGGATATAGAAAAGGAAGTTATGATGTCAAAGAAAGATGCAGAAGTTTGGCACAAAAGATAGGGGGTCATGCCTCATACGATAAATTATGTCAAATTGGTTTTTTTAAGAATTCTTGTTTTAATATTAAAGACGATGCTTGTGATGCTTGTAATAAAGCTAAATTTACTCGTTATCCTTTTCCAAAGAGTTATATTAAAAGTGATGCATGTTTCGATCAAATCATTGTGACACGTGGGGAAAATATCGTAAACCTTCTACCTCATACATGTGTTATTTTTTTTACCATCGTTGATGAATTTAGTAGGGCTGTGTGGACCTATCTCATCAAACACAAAAGTGATACATGTGAATGTTTGATGAGTTTTCAGAGGATGGTAAAGACATAGTTTGGGAAACCAATTAAGAGGATACATTATGACAATGGAGGAGAATTTCTATCAAATCAAATGATGAATTTTTACTCTCAAGAAGTTATTTTGTTGGAAACCTCATGTCCACATACTCCCCAATAAAACGGAGTGGTCGAACGTAAACATCGACATTAGCTCGAAACAGCCCGGTCACTTATGTTTCAAGAAAACTTACCTAGAAAATTCTGGGAGAATGCATACAAGCTGCCACATATATCATAAATCGGTTACCATCCAAAGCAGTCAAGAACAAGACATCGTATGAAATTATTTTTGGGAAACAAGTCGATTACAAAAGTTTGAAGGTCTTGGGTTGCTCGGTGTACTATCGAAGCACCCAGACGGGAGGAGACAAGTTCCAAATTAGGGGGAGACGCGGGGTATTTCTAGGATATCCTCAAGGTACAAAAGGTACCGAATTTACGACATTGAACATGATAAACTCATTACATCTCGTGATGTCCGATTTATAGAAGGACAATTTCCTTTTGAAGAAATCAAGTCAAGAACAAGTGACCAATAATTGTTTGAACCGCCTCCTATTGATGAGCAATATTGGAACTCTTTTTTTGTGAAGACCACTGAAGAAATAGAAAAGAAGCAACAAAATCAGCCCAATAATGAAATAAATGATGAAGGCGTAGATGAACATATGATGTTAACAACCCGGAAAAAGAAACTGATGCTTATGGCCTTAATCAAGATTCTAATGTTACCGGTAACTGGGGTCTATGGCCCCACTGAACCCGACAATTCACACGAGGAACGGACTTTGACCAACACCGAAATTATTGGAAACACAAGAGAAAAAAGAAATATCTCTCATCCGAAGTGATTCAAAGGTTTTGATGTAAAGATGCCACTGTCCATTCACTACTAGAAAAAAGGGTAATTGCAACCAAAATTTGCTACCGAAATAAAACTGTAGCAAATATAGAAACCGAAAGATAAGCGGTCGGTGTGTTGCTACCGTTTTTTTTCGGTCGCAAATTCATTGAAAAAATATGGTATTTTTGAATTGCTACCCATCTAAGCGATCGGTGTATCTGCTACTGCTCTTTTTCGGTAACAAATTCATGAAAAATCCGTCTAAGTGGTGGTAAAAATATGTTATGTTTGTATTGTGACAGTAATAGCGGTCGCAAATCAAAACAAGTCAATTATAAAGCGAGCAGGCAAGTCCACTCATTACGCTCATTTCTTGTTAAACCAGTAACCCTAAATCACCTCAATCACAATAGTAGTAACCCTAAATCGATTCAAATTGCGTCCACAACTCCACCGATCTCCGTTCAACTTTAAACTACTCGTTGTTTACTTCAAGCCTTCTCTTATTTCAGCTAAAGGCCTCGCCGAACGGTAAATCGATTGATTGAAATCTTCACTTTAACATCAGGTAGAACCGGCTTGGTCTGTAAACATGCTGAGCGCAAGCCAAGTTGGTCAACACTTTTTTTTTTAGATTTCCCACATATTATATTTAAATTTAGTTGTTTAGTGATTGTATTAAATTTAATCATCCTTTATATACTAGGGAAAATATAAACATATACTGTCAACAAACAGCCAATTTGAGATTTTGCAACCTGCATTTACTTAGTCCATTTTGTATTCAATGTGCATACACAAGAAACAGTTTGGTCCGGTTTACACGCTTTGCTTTTCGTATAAACCACAAACCAAACCGGTCGTTACGGTTTAAATTTGTTAAACCGACCAAGGAAAAACAAAATTAAGAAACCGACTGCGAACCATACCAATGACCAGTTTGGATGGTTTCACTGTTTTAAACCAAGCCATGAACACCCCTAGTCATTACAGTTATTAAAATAAAACTAAAATGATACCTTATGTATTTACAAAGTAAGTTCATACGATGCAATAATACAAGACCGATAGCTGCAAATGGAAACACAGCAAACAAGCACAAAGTAATACTCTGCTCAAGTATTAATTAGCTCATAAGACTCAATCTCAACACATGAAAAAAAGTAAAGAAATTAGAAGGATCAGTTGTCATACCAAGGATCAAGTACTCAGGCGATGTCGAACCCACGGGTAAGCAGCAAGCCTCGCCGGAAAATACATACACACATACACAAAATTAGCATGTATTATACCTAAATTCCCCAAAATTATACCTAAGTTAACATGTAACCCTAAAATCCCCAAATTGGACTTACTCGTAGGTTGGTAACGGAAGTAGTGGTGGTTGTGGTTGGAATTAAGGTTGATTTCGACGATGTTGGTGAGGTTTACAGAAGCGGTGGTGGTCACGAGGTGTACCTGTGATGGTTAATCAGGTTGTGGGCTGATATGTTAGAGCTAGGGTTTGAAGGAATTTTGGGAGAGAAGTGAAAGAGCATTCAGATCTGAATATTTTTGGGTAAGGGATTAAGTGAGAAAGAGAGGGAAAACACCCCGCTTCCTAATGCTAACATTTCTTGTAGTGTATGTAGCGTCGATTTTGCGTATTTTTGTTACAGTGTCATGAAATTAGGTCCGATTTTGCTTAATTTTGTCTCAGTTTCATGAAATTAGGTCTAGTTTTGCTTAATTTTGCTTCAATTTCATGAAATTAGGTGTAGTTTTGCTTCAATTTCATGAAATTAGGTATAGTTTTGCTTCAATTCCATGAAATAAGTCTAGTTTTTTTTCTTATCTTTGTTTCAATTCCATGAAATTAGGTCGCATCGGTTCGTAATTCCTTTCTTATCATCCATCTGTTTCGATTACCTAATCTAGCTGTATATCTGTTTCGTCCAAACATAAGAATGAGAATTAATCTCATATTGATCTAGTCTTGATTATCTGTTCCTACTGTATTTCACGTGAGTAGGTTTCTTCATGATCATACCTCTGATCAATAACAAAACCCTAGGTTGAACAAATTGATGTATTTCTAGAATATTTACACATAATTGTAGGATTAGGGTTTGTGTGATTGGAATTATGGATGATTCTGATGGAACTTTAGCATCTAATTATCAAAACTATATGCAGATTTTCAATGATTTAGTTTTCATTTTAGCTTGCTCATTCTTTTAAGGATTTAAAAAGCACACCATCAGCACCAGATATGACGATGATGAGCAGCGGGAGTGGGACTAGGGCTGGGCTGTTTAGGACCCCCAATATCCAGTGGTGTGTAGAGTGCAACCTCTGTTCATGACTTACCTAGACTGACGCTTGCAGTTCGTAATCTCATAGAACAGGTAAATATAATTCAACTGCCTCTAATTGTACATCGTTGCTTGCTTCACAAATCACGAAGTGTTGTTTTTTTTCTTTTTTAAATTGAAGGCCAGGTTTGCTCACTTGTGCACGGTAATGTCTCAGATGCACCATCGTTGTGAGGGATACCCACTTGGCTCCGTTGTAGACTTTGCGCCAGATGCAATGGGCTGTAAGTGCATTCACTTTCCTCTTAACCAGTGTTTTGGATTCTAATTCTAATTCTGATTTAACACTTGTGTGCAGATCCTATATTTTCGTTTTCTCCATTGGCCATACACATTAGTGGTGCAGGTTAGTTAGTAGAACAAATGAAGTGAACTTTTAGAGGGCTACCTGCATATATATTGAATGTTTGTTTGTTTGTATTGTTGATAGATATCTGGCTGGAGTGGCTTATTCAGCAGGTAGGTTTTATTCATCATCCCTTTGTATTATAAATTATGTATTATGATGTAGTATTGCTTTAAGTTTTAACAAAAAAATAAATTAAAAATTTATATTTAGGAATGGGCTCATAAGCAGTATATTGTAAAACATCAGCAAGGGCCTTTGTATCGTTCAGATAAGTAGAGTATTTAATTTTGACTTTTGAACTTTTTTTTGTAATATCCTGTTAACCTATTTTTCTGTTAACGTAATGGGCGAGGATCAAATCTCAGTTGTTGGCTTAAATATTTTTTATATTTCATAGATTTGCAAGAACATAAAATATGATTGTCTGTAGTATGTTTCTTTGGTTTCAGGTTAGCTGATCTAAAGGACTTGTAGAAAGTCACCAACATTTATGCTCAATGTGAGCACACTGTACACCTTTTGTGTTTTCTTATCACAATAAAATGTTGAAGTTGATTTTATAACTTTTGCTTGTACCATGTTTTCCAACTGTTAACATATCAAAAGTTCTTTGATCTGTAAACAAAACTTGAAATACCAAGACTGCCCCTGTGTAAAATTTTGTTGAAAGTGCTAAAACTTTCAAATGTGAATCTCAATTTTCGTTGACTTAATGGCATATTTGAAACCACACAATGGCATATTTGACTTTGACCCAATACACCACTTGTTACCAATTTTGATGTAAGCTATAGTGACCCGTTAACAGATATAGGTTGCAGTAGATTTACCCCTGTAGCAAGCTTTAGAGTGACCCGTTACTTGCTGTTTCATTTTATAGTTCAATTTGATGACTTGCAGGTTCAGCCGAGCAAATGATGGAACGATTTATACAATATCTTCAGACGGAACCGTTAGTTGCACTGATTTAAGTGGAGCGATCTGGTTTATCAACTTCATTGGTTGACCTCAATCCAAGTGGATGGCAGGTACTCTCTTTGAGCCCTTGATTATTATTATTGTTATTATTATTATTATTTGTATTATTATTATTATTATTGATTTTTTAAAACTTTTTAGTGAAAGTTTTTTATACGTCTGGTTTAAGGACCGTAAGATTTTTTTGAACTTTTTTTTTATTAAACTTCATAACATATTTTCATTAAAGAAGCCATAAGTTTGAATTAACAAAAATATTCTTTAGCTTAGTATTCGACTTTTATAAGAGAAGTGGTCTTCATGGTTGCAATTCTAAAACTATATATATATATATATATATATATATATATATATATATATATATATATATATATATATATATATATATATATTTGAACAGAAAGCACTCCCCTTTTTAAAACTATATAAAAGTACTTTTGCAAATGGTTGCATGTAATCTAAATATCTATTGTTATTTGTGTATCAGCCTGCTCTGTTATATATTGTAGCAGCTACTATTGGGTTATGGGTGCTCATTGCCCTTGGAATGGGGGAGGTCAAACCGGTAAGCTTTGATTTGCTGTACATAAAAAATATTTTTTTGCATTTGGTTTTAGAAAATTTGTAGCTGAGGTGGCAAAATGGACGGGTTGGGCTATAATTGTCAAAATAGATTTAAGTCAGATTGGGCATTTAGTCAAATTAGACCTGTTGGGTTGGGTAGGATAGATCTGCATCCATTATTTTGTTCTCACTTTTCATAAATATTTAATACATTATATATGATTATAGAAAGGACAAACTGCAGGGAATGTAAATAAACCTTAATATAAGGTCGTCGAGTGAGCTAGGGTGCGAGTTCGTAGTTAAAACGACCCGTTAGACATCGAGTGTGTGGGTAGCATATGTTCAAATATTCTCAAGAAACAATTGAGACCAGCAGTAACATTCTCGAAGGTTTGATCTATAGCTCTATTTCTTGTTATATTTTTAACCACTTATTAGAATGAATTAATGTGTGATGGTGGTATGTAATAACGTGTGGTGTGTGTTTGGCAGGTATTGACAAGATTAACAAGTCCATATATGAAGCTGCTACTTGTAGTATGCAATTGGCTGATATTCAAAGCATGTTAGTTTTGTCTTTTATTTGTTTCTAGCTAAGATAACATTTTTCTTAGTTGTTTATGGAACTCGAGTAACATTTTGTTAGTATTGAACACCATTGATAGAAATTTTAGTTTGATTATCCTGATTATGTAAATATTTGTGTATGCGTGGGTATGTATAAAGAACTTCTCGATAATTTCTTTTGCAAAAACAATGGTGACTAAAAAGCGGTCGCAAATCAGTATTAAGTCAGCAGTCGCAAGATTTGCGATCGCAGCCTCGGTAGTAACATTTGCGACTGCAGCCTCGGTAGTAACATTTGCGACCGCAACAGTAGTAGCAACATTTGCGACCGCAGCAGTGGTAGCAACGTTTGCGACGGCAGCAGCTGTCGCAATTGTAGCAGCGGTCGCAAAGCGGTCACAACAGGGCAATAGCGACCTGCGTTTTTCCAACGGCATTTTTGGTTGCAAAACGGTTGCAATAGGGCAATTGCGACTGTTTTGCAACCGAAAATGTCGTTGCAAATGCCTTGTTTTCTAGTAGTGATTGACCATTCACGTACCACACCTAGTCGATCTTCTTCCACGATACATCCTCTTACTAATTATCTATCTTATAAAAGGTTTCCCAATTCACATAAAGTTTTCTTAGCGGCCGTTACTCGCAACGATGAGCCGAAATACTTTCACCAAGCTGTGAACAATAAGAATTGGGTTGACACTATGAAAAAAGAAATTGAAGCCCAAGAGGATAATAAATCGTGGTCTCTGGAAAAATTTCCTTATGGCAAACGAGCCATTGACTCCAGATGGGTTTATAAAATCAAATATAACCCAAATGAAGAAATTGAAAGATACAAAGTGCGATTGGTGGCAAAGGGTTTCGCACAAATGGAAGGAGTGGACTTCCATGAAATGTGTGCTCCTGTCGCCAAGCTTGTGACAATAAGAACTCTTCTTGTTGTTGCTGTGAAAAGAGACTAGGAGATACATCAACCGGATGTGAATAATGTTTTTTTACATAGAGACTTGGATGAAGAAGTATATATGAAAATTCCCAGGGGTTTTGCAAAAAAAAAAAAAAAGAAAAGAATGAAACGAGAGTGTGTCGACTACGTAAGTCTCTTTATGGCTTAAAACAGGCTTCCCGAAATTGGTACCACAAGTTTACCGACCATGGCCTTTTTACGGTTACACTCAATCTAAGGCTGATCATTCGTTGTTCACACTTGTTTCTGATAATTCATCCGTTGCTGTCTTGATCTACGTGGACAATGTGATTATTGCGGGAAATGATGTTGAAAATATCCACCAAAGTAAAAACTATTTAAATGAACGATTTAGCATTAAAGACTTGAGTCCTCTAAAATAATTCTTGGGGATCGAGGTAGCTCGGTCATCTGACGATATGGTCCTAAGTCAACGAAAATACAAGTTGGATATTCTTGAAGATAGTGAACAAATAGGATGTCGTCCGAGTTCGTTTCCTGTGGAGCAAAACTTTAAACTTTATCAGTGTACTGAAAGTGAAAAGGTTGATGCCTCTCAATGTCGTCGATTAATTGGACGATTGTTGTATCTACAGGCGACGAGACCGGATATTTCTTATTCAGTCAACATTTTGAGTCAATTTGTCACAGATCCACGACAAGAACATACAGAAGCAGCTATTCGTATACTTCAATATATAAAGTCTGTTGGATTAATTTCTATTCCGGGTCACAAGTCGGTGAACCGGACCTAAGAGGTTTTAACAAGTCGGTTAAAGTCTAAGGGGTATTATGAAACATTCCATATGCTTGGTGGCCAAGTTCACCTTGTTGGCCAAGTTGACCTTGTTGCCCAAGTTCACATTGGTGGCTAAGTTGAGTGGTGACCACATATTATGCTTGGTGACCAAGTTGGGTTACTAGTATATATACATGCACAAAGTTAGTGTTAGATACAACACAACACAACAACAACAACAACACAACAAACACAACAATCACCACCAAAGTTATTGTAATCAGTTTTTTGAGTTATATTTTCTGGTTATAATATAAGTCGGTTATTTCTAAGTTGTGCGTTAATTATCGTTTATCATTCTTGAATTGGTATCAGAGCTCGGTTCAAGAACGCGATAATTAACAGCAAACAAAGAAGATGTCTCGATCGAACAAGTTGGTTTGATTTCCTGAAGAAGTTGTTATCGTGGTTGATCGAACAAGTTGGTTTGATCTCCAAAGAAGTTGTTGTCATTGTCGATAGCATAGTTCGTTCAGTTGTTACTTTATTCAAACAAGTTGGGTTTGAGTAGCCATGGGTGACACAACTCCACCGCCGCCGCCAAAGGGGAAAGAGAACGGGCCATCTTCTGTTCAATGTCCAATGTTAACTACAACGAACTATACCGTGTGGGCTATGAGGATGAAAGTAGTCCTAAGAGTTCACAAAGTTTGGGACACCATCAACTCGGGTGTCTCTGATGAAGACAAAAATGACATGGCTATGGCCTTGTTGTTTCAATCCATACCCGAAACCTTGATCATGCAAATTGGAGATCAAGAAACTGCTAAAGCCATGTGGGATTCGATTAAAACCCGACACTTAGGTGCCGAACAGGTTAGAGAAGCACGTCTCCAAATCTTGTCAATGGAATTTGACAATATGAAGATGGACGAGTCAGATTCCATAGATAACTTTGCGGGCAAGTTATCGAGCATCGCCTCGAAATCAACGGCTCTCGGCGAAGTTATAGATGAAGCAAGGTTGGTAAATAAGTTTCTCAAAAGTCTCCCAAGATCGAAGTATATTCAAATGGTTGCTTCGCATGAGCAAATGTTGGATCTCAATAAAACAGGATTTGAAGATGTTGTAGGCCGACTCCGAGCCTATGAGGAGCGAATTCGAGAAGAAGAAATTCAAGGGGGTGACCAAGGCAAACTTTTATTCGGTAAATATGATTCATCAAGTCATAGAAGTTTTGAATCTAATGGGGTGACGAGGACGAGGAGGTCGCGGTCAAGGCCGTTTCAATGGCCAATACCGAACCCCTAGTACCGAACAAGGGTCATCAAGTCGGGGAAAAGTAAGGGTGAAGAAAGATCGGTCAAAGATTTATGTTACCGATGTGACCAGTTTGGTCACTTTGCATCCGGTTGCCCGGACTGAGTTCAAAAGGGTCAAGAAGCAAACAAAACCGAAGCCCGTGAAAATTTTGATGATGCGGCGTATATGCATCAAGTTGTGTTCTTAAATGAACAAAACCTAATACCAAAGAAATACGAGACCCAGCGGGTCGAAGATGATGTATGGTATTTGAATAATGGGGCAAGTAATCATATGACGGGAAACCGGTCATATTTTTTAGAGTTAAACGAGAACATAACCGGGAGGGTTAAGTTCGGAGATGGGTCATTTGTTCAAATCAAGGGAAAAGGCTCAATTCTTTTCCAAGGAAAATCGGGTGACCAAGACTTGCTAACCGAGATTTATTATATTCCGGAGTTAAAAAATAATATAATAAGTGTCGGTCAAGCAACGGAGTCCGGATGTGACATTCGGATGAAACACGATCTTCTGACCATGTACGATGAGAACGGGAGGTTACTCATGAAGGTCAAGAGATCCGAAAACCGACTCTATAAAATACAAATGAAAATTGGAGCTCCCGTGTGTTTACAATCGAAGATTGAAGATGATGCATGGCGTTGGCACGCAAGACTTGGGCACATCAATTTCGAGTTAATGAAATCGATGGCTAAGAAGGATCTTGTACGAGGTTTACCACATGTTAAACACGAAAATCAGTTGTGTGAATCGTGTTTGGTGAGTAAACAAACGAGGCGTTCGTTTTCGGCTACATCCTCGTTTAGAGCATCCCAACCTTTGGAGTTAGTTCATGGTGATTTATGCGGTCCAATAACCCCATCCACTATCTCGGGTGATAGGTATGTCTTTGTTATTATAGACGATTACTCACGATATATGTGGATGTTTTTATTGAAAGAAAAAGGTGAAGCGTTTGAAAGTTTTAAGAGGTTTAAAGCCCTAATCGAGACGGAGGCGGGTTTACCAATGAAAACTCTTCGAACCGATAGGGGAGAAAAATTCACTTCACGTGATTTCAATCGGTTATGCAGTGAAAGTGGAATTATTCGGCATTTAACCGCCCTGTACACGCCAACAAAATGGCGTGGTAGAAAGGCGAAACAGAACTTTAATGAGGATGGTGCGGAGTATTCTAAAGGCAATGCAGGTACCAAATTATATGTGGGGAGAAGCGGTCCGACATTCAACTTTTTAAATCAATCGGGTCCCAACCCGGGCCTTGGTTGATCAAACTCCATATGAGCGGTTCAAGAAAAAGAAACCGATTATTGAACATGTTCGAGTATTTGGGTGCATGGCGTATGCTAAAGTTGATAGTGTACATCTAAAGAAACTTGATGATAGGTCAAGACAGCTCGTTTATCTTGGGTCGGAGACGGGTTCAAAAGCATACTGTCTCTTCGATCCGAACACCCGGAAAATTGTTGTTAGTCGAAAAGTTGTGTTTGACGAAAACAAAGGGTGGAATTGGGTAAAGAAAGTTGAGAAGAATGACTATGAGCCGGGTATGTTTTCTATTGTTTGGGGGGGGGGGGGGGTTTGACAATGGAACTGGTTAAATCGAACCAACTATTGAAAAAACATCTAGAAGCAACCCGGGTAGCCCAAGCTCTGAACCTGCATCATCGGTTCAACCTGAGTCCAACGACTCAGCCGAACCAAGTCATATCGGGCCTAATTCCTCAACCTGCTCTCAAGTTCAGTCGACGAGTAATGGGTCACAGGTCCATTCGAGTGAAAATGAGGCCCAAATGGGTCTAAGACGTTCAACCCGAGTCTCAGTTTTACCAAGAAGATTATGTGTTACATATTGACTCTGACTATGAGCAATTGCTTCTTACAGCAACTGGTGAACCGAGTAGCTATTTTGAGGCTAAGTCGAACCAAGAATGGGTTCGTGCTATGAATACCGAGATCGATTTGATAAACAAGAATGAAACATGGAAGTTAGTCGAACTTCCAAAGGGTGCAAAATGTATCGGGTTGAAGTGGGTGTTCAAAATCAAATGAAATGCAGATGGAACGATAAACAAGTACAAAGCTCGGTTGGTTGCAAAGGGTTACGTGCAACAACCCGGGATTGACTTTGATGATGTTTTCGCTCTGGTAGCCCGAATCGAGACTATTCGGCTACTAATCGCATTGGCTGCATCTAACGGGTGGGAAATCCACCATATTGATGTAAAGACGGCATTTCTCCATGGTGAATTGAAAGAAGTTGTGTTCGTTTCTCAACTCGAAGGATACGAGAAAAAAGGCGAGGAAACAAAAGTTTACAAGTTGTCAAAGGCCTTGTACGGGTTAAGGCAAGCTCCCCGAGCTTGGAACACAAAGCTCGATAACATCCTACGAGACATGAAGTTTCAAAAATGTTCCACGGAACAATCGGTTTACCGATAGACGGATGGGAAACATTTTTTTATCATAGCCGTGTATGTGGATGATTTATTTTTGACAGGTACAAGCTCGAGTATAATTTCCGATTTCAAAAAGGGTATGGCGACCAAGTTTGAGATGTCGGATCTCGGGAAGTTGACCTACTATCTCGGAATCGAAGTAGTCCAACAAGAGGACGAGATAGTAATTACACAAAAAGGATACGCCAAAAGAATTTTGAAAGAGACCGGTATGCAAAACTGTAATCTGTCTCAAGTCCCAATGGATCATGGTGTGAAATACTCAAAATCTGAGTATGAAGTCGAACTCGATGCAACCGAGTATCGAAAGGTAGTGGGTTGCTTACGGTATTTATTACACACTCGTCCGGATATGGCGTACTCTGTGGGTATTGTTAGTCGATATATGTAAAGCCCATGAGAATCTCATGGTATGGCAATACGACACCTATTGAGATACTTGAAGAACACGATGAGTTATGGGATCAAGTACGGGAAAAACGGGTCCAAACGACTTGTCGGGTATAGTGATAGTAGTCATAACATAGATGAGGATGATGGTAGAAGTACCACGGGGCACGTGTTTTATTACGGGCAATATCCAATTACATGGTGCTCACAAAAGCAAGCAACAGTTGCACTCTCATCGTGTGAAGCCGAGTACATGGCGGCTTCAGCAGCCGCATGTCAAGCTGTATGGCTCCGAGAGTTGTTGAGTGAGTTGACTGGAGAAGCGTTGCAGAAAGTTGTGTTAAAAGTTGATAACACGTCCGCAATAGCCCTTGTGAAAAATCCGGTTTTTCACAACCGAACAAAGCATATAAAGTCTCGCTTTCATTTTATCCGATATTGCTACAACGGCGGCGAGATCGATGTTGAGCACATTAGCGGGAAAGAGCAACGGGCTGATATCCTCACTAAAGCACTCGCAAGAATCAAGTTCACGGAGATGCGCGAGTTACTTGGAGTTGAAGACCTTTCTAATCCGAATCAGAAATTAGGGGGTGAATGTTGGATTAATTTCTATTCCGGGTCACAAGTCGGTGAACCGGGCCTAAGAGGTTTTAACAAGTCGGTTAAAGTCTAAGGGGTATTATGAAACATTCCATATGCTTGGTGGCCAAGTTCACCTTGTTGGCCAAGTTGACCTTGTTGCCCAAGTTCACCTTGTGGCCAAGTTGAGTGGTGACCACATATTATGCTTGGTGACCAAGTTGGGTTACAAGTATATATACATGCACAAAGTTAGTGTTAGATACAACACAACACAACAACAACAACAACAACACAACAAACACAACAATCACCACCAAAGTTATTGTAATCAATTTTTTGAGTTATATTTTCTGGTTATAATATAAGTCGGTTATTTCTAAGTTGTGCGTTAATTATCGTTTATCATTCTTGAAAGTCTACCCCGGGACATGGTGTTTTTATACCCAACAATGGATATTTGGATCTGATTGCTTATTGTGACGCTGATTGGTTGGGTTGTCCAATTACTCGAAGGTCACGAACAGGTTATCTGTTACTTAGGTGGTGCTCCGATATCTTGGAAAACCAAAAATCAATATGTTGTCTCACTTTCTTCAGCTGAAGCAGAGTATCGGGCCATGGGTAGCACGGTTAGTGAGGTTTTATGGTAAGGTGGTTATTGAAAGATTTTCATGTATATTGTACGAGTGTCACACCTTTGTATTGTGATAATCTGGCTGCCAAACACATTGCCAATAATCCGGTGTTTCATGAACGTACCAAACATGTCGAGATGGATTGTTGTTTCGTCAGAGAAAGATTCATGTCAGTACAAAACAACAAGTTGCTGATCTTTTTACTAAGCCTTTAGGAGCTCAACAATTACGGGTGTTGCTTGACAAGTTGGGTGCTCGTGACCTGCACACTCCATCTTGAGGGGGAGTACTGGATTTTGTTTAGAATTTGAATTCATTATTTATTATGAATTCATAAATTATTATTATTATCTTTGTGTTTATCTTATTTGAGATAAGCATTAACTAGTTTGTGTTTGTTGTAAACTTGGATATCTCGTTGTATATAAACCCTTTACTGGTCTCCTTTGGTTTAGTAAATTTACTAAAGACTTTTAGAGAATATTTGATAGCAGTTGTTTAGTAAGTTTAAAGATTAAATCACTCATGTCTTTGTTTAATTGTGCATTGTTTTGTAGATAGTTTTATATCCAGGTTTTACTTTAATAAAGGTTTATGTAATCATTATTTAGCATATCCCCAAAGTTAATGGAGATATGCCTTCAGTTGATGATTCTACTTCCCATCATCAAAGGCTCACAAAAAGGTTTCAATTAGAACTAGAATAACTAACTAACAAAGAAACAAATCTTATAGGCTGCAACAAACAATCAAAATAACAATCTTACTGGTTAACGGAAATGAAGCTACTTCATATCTTTTAAAACAACCTTAGTTTGAATTCATAATGTCCACATTTGAATTATAAGCAACCCTATAAACCATAGCTGGTTTCATAATCACAACTGCACCTATTTGTTACATCTGCCTTCACAATGATTCGAATACAACAAACATTCCAGGTTACAATTTTATTAGTTTTGACCTTTTTTGTTGAGCTTTTGAAATAGGGAGAAAAATGATCACTTTTATTGCGGCATGTGTTTATAGAAACATGGATAAATAGTTCAACTCTGTCTCATTTAAAGTCTGTCTTCTTTTAGTTCGAGCGACAAACTCTGAATCGTCATCATCATCATCATCGTCAATCTCAATGATCTCATGCAACGTGTGCTGTTTTTCTCTTTGAACCCTCCTTTTCACTAATTAAAAGTTTTTCCTATAGCTTTCTGTGACATGTAAAAGTATACCATAAGATTTTGGACCATAGATCGTTAACTAGACATCAAGATATAAACATATGTACGAAACTAAGATTAAGAAAAGCAAACTAATTATCATAATAATCAGATCATCGAAAAAAGAAACAAAAAGTAAGAAACTTATACCAGAAGCACAATTTGTTTCCAAAGATTTGCTCTCTAAAGCCCTTAACTTGCTCTCATACTCACTCTTCATTGCATCAATCTCGCTTTGTTTCTTTTGCAACTCGTCATTTAACTCCAAAGATTGCTTCTCGTAAACCTTAAATTTGCTCTCATGCTCAGAATTCACTGCATCAATCTCAATTTTTTTCTTCTTCAATTCCTCAGTTAACCTTATATTCTCCAAAGCCAGTCGCTCTTTCTCATTTTCAGCTATCGTTTTAACCTTCACCGCTTCATCAGCATCCTTTCGTTTCGCCTTCAATTCTTCATTCAACTCCAAATTCTTCGAAACGAGTAGTGCCTTCTCCTCTTCAGCCTTCCTTTTTAGCTCTAATTCACCCAAATACCGCGTCTCACAATCCCTAATTTTCCTCTCATATTCAGCTATACCATTTCCTTCAGTTACCTTCAAATTCTTCAAAACCAGTAAATCTTTCTCTTTCTCCTTTTCCTTTTCAACCTTCATCAAAATTTCCATAACTGTTTTTCCGTAATCCCTAAATTTGGTCATGACGTCAGCATTCAGCTTCCTCAGTCTATTAACTAAAATCCAATATATAAACATATATAAGAAACTAAGATTAAAATAATCCAAGGAAATCATAACAATCAGATCATTGCAAAAAGAAACAGAAATAGAAAATTTGTACACGATGATAAAGGAAAATACATGAAAACTGAATTTTTCTTTAAAGACTTTATTGGCCATGGATTGAGTTCTTCCGGCAAGTTTTTTCATACAACTTGCATCTAGATGAGGGTTTAGATTCCAAACTGTAAGTGTCGGTTGAGCACAATGGATAATCAAATTGAACAAAGATGAAAGAGGTTGCAAATGAACAAGAAGAAACTTTTGTACAAAGAGAGTGAAAATGAGGCAGATAAACTTTTGTAAAGGTGGAATTAGTAACAGAGATCAGCTAAAGATAGACAATTTGTGGGTAATTCGGAGGATAAGTTAATGGTATTTATATAAGTTGATATCATTTACGTTACCCAACGGCTAATTTTTCAAAATTCAAAAAAGTTAAATTGTTTTTTCAAAGAAAAACTAATAAAAATATAACAAATAAAGATAGAGGATAAAGTTAATGACATTTAATAAGTTGATTTTATTAAGTTGGCCTAACGGCTAAATTTTCAAAATTCAAAACAGTATACGTTGTTGAGCATAAGAAATTAATAATAACAAATATAAGATGGGTAAAGTTAGACGGCTAAGTTAATGAAATTTAAATAAGTTGATGCTATTAAGTTAACATAACGGCTAAATTTTCAAAATTCGAAAAAGTATACGTTGCTCTTTAAAAGAAGAGAGAACTTCGGTTTTGGTCCATGTGGTTTTCCAAAAATATCATTTTTGATCCAACACTTATTTTAGGCTTTTAGGGTACAGTACTTTCATTTGACTATCAATTTTAGTCCAACTGTTGAACGCCATCCACTATACGTCAGTTAATACAACTGTGAGACTTTTATTTAATTCTGAAATTTTCACATACCTTTGACCATATAATGTCATATTAGAGAAAGCAATATGGTTGTAAACGAATCGAGCGTCCAACAAACGTCTGAAAACTGTTTGGAGTATTGTTCAACTATGTTCGTCCGTTTGATAAATGAACGAACATGAAAAAAATTTCGTTCGGTAAGCCTAACGAACGAACACGAACAAAGGTCATGTTTGTGAATCGTTTGGTATAGTGTCTTTAAATTCTTTCAGTTACATCCATTTGCGTGTGTCCGGTTAGGTTCAAATTCATTTATATCCGATAGATTCATGTATTATTATCTTACTGTTAATATTTTTATTTATTTGTTTTTCTAGCCTCATATATTTCCGAATTAATATGTAACAGTTATTATTACTATTAATATTTTTATGTGAACTTATGTTTATATGTTCGAATTAACATGTAATAGTTTATGTTCGTTAGTGTAATTTTGTAAGGTTTCCCGTGAGGGACCGTTAGGGTCATTTATGTCGGGTTGTCTAAAGTATGTGAAAAATACAAAAAAAAACCTCAAATTTTTATTAACTAACGTTTAGTAGTTGGCGTTAACAAGTTGGAAAAAATGGATATTTAAATGAAAGTATTGTATCATAAAAGCCTGTGAAATGAAACATGCAAAAAAGACATCTGTTAATTATACCAGATTTGCTTCTCATTTGGATGCCAGCAGATGGAGAATCGATGATGTTCTCTGTGGGATGAATTCGATGGAATGGCAGTTGAGGAATGTCTTCAATAAGGGTAGCAGGCTCTGCTTGAAGATTCACTAACAGATTCTCCACTGGATGACAAATGTGTGGAGCATTTATGAGAATATCATTGGTTGACTGAATAGAGTTAGGTTGATCAACCCGATGTTCCTGTGGAATTGGTACTCCTAGAGATGTAGAGTTAGGTTGATCAACCCGATGTTCCTGTGGAATTGGATCATCCTAGAGATGTTCACCTTAGGGGACAACAATTGTATTGACCGGAGTTGATGCATTGTTGTCAGATTCACCAGGATTAGTTTCAATATCAACAGTAGCTTGAGCAATTTATTCTTAAGAAGGAGGTGTGGCAACAGACTTTACCACGCTCGGAGCTACTTGAACTTTTGGTGCAATCTTAGCTTGAGGATGCTCAACATTATCGGCAGACAGATAAGAATCATCAGAGTCGGTGTCAGAAGCATCTTCGACAACAACTAAGTCAGTTGAATCAGCAGTTTGAGGAGCGGCATTGTTGTTGACTTGATTGTTATTTCCTGGAAGTGGCGGGGGAGGTGGAATTGCTGGTGGTGCGGGTCTGTTGGACGGTCTAGCAAAAAGATTCACCTCAGATAGATTGTTGATTATAGATTGCATCAACAAAGGTTCTAAAGGTTCTGGTAAAGAAGATAGAGCTTGATTGTTTGTAGGTTGTGGAACAGGCATGCCGCGAAACTGGTTAAATTCGGTCCCGTGCGAGCATCAATAACATTTAGCTCTTGCCAGTCAACATTAAAGGATTTCAATATCAGCTTGGTCTTCTTATTGTAGACTCGATAAGCGGTTTTGTTTGAGGTATACCCAATAAAATAACACTCATCGGCCTTTTCAGCAAACTTGGGATCAGGCTAAGCACCGTATGGAGTAAGGTGCAAGAACATCCAAAATTCTTGAAGTAGTTGACTTGCGGCTTTGTCTTGTAGTAGACTTCAAATGGAGTCTTCTTCAAGAGCTTGTTAATGAGTACACGGTTTTGAATGAAGCAACAGCGTTGATGGCTTCACCCCAAAAGAATAATGGAAGTTTGGAGCCTGATAACATTGTTCTTGCAGCTTCAATCATATTTCGGTTTCGACGCTCAGCAACTTCATTTTGTTGAGGAGTATAAGGTGCACTGAAGTGGAGTTCTATTCCATTTGAACTAAAGAAGTGATCTAATTTCCTGTTACAAAATTCAGTTCCGTTATCACTTCTTATACACTTCTCCTTTTTATCCGTCTGTCGCTCCACGAGTGTAATGAACTTGATCAAAAACTGAGCAGTCTCATCCTTATGCCCTAGAAGGAAAGTCCAGCTAAAATGAGAGAAATCAGTAATCACAATACAATGGGGTTTTTGACCAATTTCCAAAGGATGGATAGTACCGAATAAATCCATGTGCAACAGCTGAAGAATGGAATCTATGGAGTTTATAGTCTTGGGCTTGTGAGGGAGCTTATGTTGCTTGCATTTAGAGCATGAAATACATTTTTCAATGCAAGAGAAAGATTTAACAGGCAATCCCCTCACATGCTCCCCTTTAACCAATTTTTTCAAATTTTTAAAATTCACATGGCCAAGACGTCTATACCATAGGGATGAGTCATTCTCCGAGGCCTTAGATAGTAAACATGAAGCGGTCTTACGTGAATAGGAGCTATTCTTGTCTAATATATAAGCAACATTGTGCCTCGGAGTACGCATCAAAATCCATTCTTCAGGGACTTTGAAACATGGTTTAAGAATCAAGCATGTGAGGGAATTTCAAATATTCTGTGAGGGGATTGCATCAAAATTCATTCTTCAAAATCCATGTTCTGTGAATAACGTGAAGTACTTTCGATTGCAAATATGCGAGACACTAAGCAAATTATGATTAAGTTGCTCCACCAAATTGACGTCATCGAATGTCAGAATTCCATTTGAAACTCTTCCTTTTGTCGTAATGTTCCCTCCCATGTCTCTGGCAAAGGAAACGTATCCGCCATCAAACTGTTTAACGTCGAACAACAAGGACTCGTCTCCTGTCATGTGTCAGGTACATCCACTGTCCAAGTACCAAATGCTATTGACATGCTTGACTGACCCTACACACATTAACAGCTTAATTAGATAAGGGTTCCCGAGACTTAGTTGTCTCGGGGGGTTAACCACGAAGTTGTCAAATTTTATTTTCTCGTTATGATTTAAGTTTTGGGATGTGTTAGAATCAGAAGTCCAGTCCTTAGGAACCTATGCACGTGCAGGTTTCCTTGTTTTGGAAGATTTTCTGACTGTCTTCTTCTTGGTTTCAAAACAATATCCTTAGATTACTCAATCTTTGGTTCCTTTTCTGATTTCTTTTTGATGAATTCTATGACTTTTTAGTCTTAGAATTCCTTTTTGTTCTTTCCTTTTTGGTTATCCAAAAAGGTGGTTTACTAGTTTTCTTGTTTTTGGATCTCACGTCCATTTCACTGGCTGACCTAGCAGATTGATCATTTCTTGTTCTTGGGATTGGTGTAGCCTTAGAACGGAATTGATTAAACTGACATTTCATTTCTCGTTGCTTTATATGTCAGTTATTGTAATGTCTTGCAATGTGAGATGGGTTACCACAAACATAACAAAGCCTTTTTCTGTTATCCATATAAAACTCATTAGAACTATGATATAAGTGTTGTTGTGAGTATGGTGATGTTTGGAAAGGAACAGAGAGGTTATCTGACCTGTAACCTCGATCATCAAAAACATTTGAATATAATGAATAGACATAGTCTTGTTGATAACAACCATAGTAGTTATTATCCAAGTGATTGTATAGTTGAGGAAGATTATATTGATTAGTAGATTGATAGAAAGAGTTTCTGTGTGGTGGTATATATTTACAAGATGTGCTTGCCTTTTCATTTTCAAAACAATTTCTTTTAAATCTATCTTCCTTAACTTTACGATATTTCGATGAACAACTTGGTATGTTTGTATCAACAAACACATTTTCTTGCACGTTTCTATCACTGAAAGTTTCTTCAAATACATTTTCGCAATCACTATCAGACACATAAACATCATTTTCATTCAAAACATTAGGATAAGTGCCAACATCAACACTCTCGCCAAGTACATGATCATTCAAATTGTTTTTCAAAGTATTATTACAGACAGGGTTAACAACTGATTTGTTTTAGATTCACATGAGAATCAAAGGTGAATTTAAAAACTTTATCTCTCCATAACCCTTGTTCTTTCCCACACAATCACTTCCATCTACACAACCTGCCGAAGAAGACGAACTACCATTAGGACTAACTGATGAAATAATTGGATCAATGGTCTTAGACACAGGAGGAGTAAATGTCTATGGTGTTGGTACATACCCAATACCATAGACCATCTCATCCTCAAGAGGGGTATTGAAACTAAAATGAGGCATCCTAGTATAATTTTTGTTAAAAAGAGATGGTACAGTTGTGTTGTCATAGCCTATGCCCGTCTTTTGTTTCACCCCAATCTGTGCCCCAATGATTCCATTTAGTTTATCAGAGGCTAACTCAAACCTTTCTAAAACTATCTTCCTTTGAGCTAAGTGTACTTATAACTGATTAATTTTAGCATTTAATTCAACAACACGTCTCTCGTGGTGCTCAGCTAGTTTTTCAGCTTGGAAAAGTTTTTCGTTTAACTTAGCCATATCATTGTTATGAGTTTTAATCCTAGTGGCATATATCTTTTCAACATTTCTAAGATCATCAGTCTGGCATTTAAAACTAAGGTTTTCAGCTATAAAGGCAACATTGTGAGTTCTATAGTTCATAACTTTATCAATGTAAGCTTGTGAGCAAAGTTTGTGTACCTCGGGAATAACAGAGGTAAGTGTAGGTGTTCCTGCAACTTAGCTTGATGGTGCTTGCTTCATTGGTGAAGGCCATTCCAGCAAAGCTTAAAGGATTCTTCAGCTCTTCAAATAGGTCATCCTCCCAATCTGGTTGAGTTGCTTCAGTTGTTCGGTTAATCATAGCCTTTGAGCTTGACTCGAAGTTTCCCTTGGATGTGCTTCCTTGACTAATTCTTAGGACCCTTGACTTCGAGGAGTATTTTGGAATGGGCTTCTTGTTATGTCTTTTAGCACCCTCATTGTCAGACATCTTGGTGATCTTGATGTCATTAATAACCATAGGTGGGTTGGTTCATTCTCTTGTAAAATGACCGATTTGTTACAGTTGTAGAAACGCATCTTTTCTTTCTCAAACACATTGCTCTTCCCATCAGAATCTCTAAATTTGTCCATCCCATACTTTTTCATGAAATTTGATGCTCGGTGAATAGCCATGGCCATCGGGAACTTGATGTCCATTTTCTTGATATCCTTCTTGTTGATCTCGGGAAAGTCTCCTTGCTCAAATGAAGGAGGAAGCAGTTTTCCTTGTACATAAAGGCATGGAACAGTGCCACATTGGAGTCATCAGCTGAATAGTTTGAGAAGTAGAATGAGGTTGACTACTTGTTGTTGGTACATGATGTCAGTAGTTCAGTGTCTAGTGTCTGTAATCGAGTCGTTTGGATTAGTATTGTGTATTAAGCGAAGTTAGCTAACAAGTTCGCTGATATAGGCGAACTTGTTAGATAAGCGAAGTTAGTGATAACTTCGCCTGAACATGCCAGGCGAAGTTGTCGCCTATATAATCAGCTAGGTTACGGCTTGAGTTTGAGTACGAGAGAGTTATTCAGTTTACGTGTATCGAGTCCTGTAATTAGTGATTGAGATCACGTGTTTCCGGTTGCAATATACAACGTGTCTTTGCTTATTGTAACGTGTGTTAGATCGTGTTAACTCGTATCGTCTTCTACACTCGTAACGTCTTACGTAGGGATTCCGCACCTACGTAGAACGAGATATTCCGTGTAGATCCGGCTGGGAACCTACAATTGGTATCAAAGCTTTTGCTCGTGATTGTGGTTCGGGATTATCACGCGGGTGTAGAAATCGTTCCGTTTGACTATTCGTGGACGAGTTTACCGAGTTTTTGTGTCCTACTCACCTCCCAACATCATAAACAACCCATTACACCGTCACAAACCTCGCAAAATCCAGAAATCAAACCTGCAAAACCATCGTGTTCATCAGGCGAGGTTGCCGTCACTGTTCGTAGGGTTTCGGCGAAGATATAAGGTTAAGCGAAGTTATCCACAACTTCGCCTACCTCACAAGTTCGCCTAAGCGAAGTTACCCACAACTTCGCCTACTTCACAAGTTCGCTTACCTCAAGCGAAGTTATTCACAACTTCGCCAAATCAGGCGAATTTAAGAAAGAGAGCGAAGTTAAGAATCAGCGAAGTTAACCACAACTTCGCCTACAGTACTGTTAAGAATAAAATTTTTGTTTTTTCGGGTTTCTTTGTGTTTCGTAAAAGATGACTTCAATAAACATTACGGAACTGGTGAAGATGGAAGCGGAAGCGGGTTCAGCTATTAAAGCACCAAAGATGCTGAAAGGAACCGATTTCGTGGCTTGGAAGGATCGGTTTGAACAATATGTCAAGTACCAAGATGCTAAAATGTGGGTGTGCATACAAGATGGATACATTCCACCAACTGCTAAGTATGAGGGTCGTGATCAGATAAAGAAATATAATAAGATGGAAGAAGAAGAGAAGAAAATGTATGAGGCAGAAAGCAAAGCTCATGCTGCAATAACTATGGCTCTTCCACAAGAAATTCTTCATACCTTCAGGAAGTACAAAACTGCCAGAGAGCTTTGGGAAGCGCTTGAAAACCGATTTGAGGGTAATGTGGGAATTCGTGCATCAAAGATTAAACTACTTAAAACCCAATTCTCGGTGTTCAAATACTTGAAGAATGAGTCACTTGATGATATCATCACTAGATATTATCATCTGATGACAGAACTCAGCAATTATTCAATTGCTTACAAAGAAGATGAAATTGTTGAAAAGCTTCTTGATGCTCTCCCACCGAAATGGGAGATGTACACTGTGTTGATGAGAGAAGACAAAGACTTTGCCGACTATGACTTGGAAACAGCAGTTAACAAGCTACGAACTTTTGAACTAAACATGGTTCGAAAAGAGACACCTACTGATCAGGTTCAAGATCCGGGAATGTATGGTGCAAAGGTTAACACAAGTTCAAGTTCGAAGTCTGAATCATCTGCCTATTACTCAAAGGGAGAGTCGGGCGCTAACTCAACACATGAAGGTCATGTATCTCTCAACATGAATGGTGATGTGTGTTTTGTAGCTGGAGGATCAAATGCTTCTAAACCTCAAGCAACCAAGAGTAGTTTCTCTTCAAGTGTTCCTAACAACAACTACTCTAAGATGCCCATGAGTGTTAAATCTGCTGAACAACAGTTTGCTCTCTATGCATCTTTCATTGCTTCGTATGAGAATTACATTCAAGGTAAGATTGTTGATCCAGCAACTTTGGATGAAGATTATGATCAGATCGATGCTGATGATCTGGAAGAGATGGATCTGCAGTGGCAGATGGCGATGATTATGAGAAGGGTTAAACGGTTTATGAAGAAGACCGGTAGGAAGTTTGTTGGTGAAAAACCAGGGTTTGATAGGTCGAAGGTTAGGTGTTACAACTGTCAACAAAATGGCCACTTTGCGAAGGAGTGCACAAATGAACGTGTAGAACGCAGTCAAAACAGGTCTACACAACAGAGTGGGGGCGGTAATGAGAATAGAGCCATGATTTCCAAACAGAATGGGGAGTACAACTGGAATCTGCATGTTGAAGAGGTGTTCGAACAGGCCAATTTAGCGAACATCGTAACTGAAGAAAGTGAGAAAAAGACTGGCGAAAATGAAGCTTACATGGCAGAAGCTCAAAATGAAGCTTACATGGCAGATGTGAAAGACCAGCTCTCTGAGGTAGGTACCAAACTCCCTTGTACTAAGTGTGAAAATCTGTCTGAACAATTGACAACTATAACTGATCAGTTTGTTAGTTTGGATGCTCAATTTAAAAAGCTAAAAGAAGATCATCATTTCACTAAAGCTAGAGAAAACAGTTATAAAGTAAAAATAAAAGCTAGTGAGAAAGATATTAGAAGTCTTAAAGCAAATCTAGCTGAAAAAATTCAAGTGATTGATCTTAGTTATGAAGTGCTAGAAGAGAAAACTAAACTAATAGCTGAAAGGGATAAACAGATAGCTGATCACCAGGTGAAAGTGGTGGAACTTAACAGGAAACTTGAGCAATTTAGAAATTCCTCCGCTATACTTGATCACCTCGTTAGTGATCAAGGTTCCCCAGTTAAAAGGGGAGGAATTGGATATCATGAAGTTCCACCACCTTACAATCATAACTACACTTATGATCCTAGTAATCAGAAATCTGTTGATGTTGATTTTGGTCAGACAGTTCCGGTTAAGGTAACTATTAAAGATCCAAAAGTTAGTAAAGGCGAAACGAGTAAGCATGTCTCTAATGTGAAGATTTCTGTTCCTAGTCCTGTCTCATCAAACTCGGACAAGTCATCCGAGTCGAGTGAGACAAAACAAGAGGAAGTGTTACCAAAATGTGGAGAGAAAATTAAAACAACTAAAAAGAATTCTCCACTAAACCCGTATGTCCCACCATATGTGAGACAAACTGGCAGTAATGGAGCCTCAACATCTAAAACAACTATTGAGAAGAAAGTTGAACACAGGAGTTGTTTCAGATGTAATCAATTAGGACACCTGATTGCTGATTGCCCTCTGAAGCAGAGATTCAGAGGTGTGAGGCCTTCAAAATCTGAGAAAAGAACTAACTGTAATCAATATAATGGTAAAAATGATAACCCATCAAAATTCAGAAATTGGACTAATCCAGGTTTTCAAAGAAATCGATCTCAGTTTTTCACTGCTAACAACCAAACCATAAGTAATAATTCATTTAATTCACGAAGGTTTGGATGGCCTCATAGTCAATCTCCAAGAAGGTATCCGTTCAGGACTTACAGAAATTATTCTGATACTAACTTTGGACAGCCAAGGTACGGGATGTATCGACCCAAGACCAATAGGTCTTGGGTCCCCAGATTTTAATCCTCTGCTTTAATCGTGCATGAACAGTTGAACAGGGCTGCAAAAAATTTATGGGTTGTGGATAGCGGCTGTTCCCGTCACATGACGGGTAACAAGAATTTGTTACACGAATGGAAACCTGTTCAGGGAGGAAGAGTGAGTTATGCTGGGGAAAGTGGTGGAAGGATCACAGGAATTGGGACTGTGACTAACGGAAAGATGACGTTAGAGAAAGTAAATTTCGTTGAAGAACTGAAGCATAATCTGCTGAGTGTTTCGCAGATCTGTGACAAAGACTACACCGTGCACTTTACCAAGAATGAGGCGATCGTGCTGTATCCTGGTTTCAAGATACCAGAGGATTGGATTGTTATGAAGGCTCCAAGAGAAAAGAACACGTATATTATGGACATGAGGTCGACTGAGATGGCCACAGAAGAATCGTGTCTTCTGTCAAAAGCAACTGAATCGGAGTCCGAGTTATGGCATAGGAGAATGGGACATATTCATCTTCAGAAAATGAACTACATTGTCAAGAATGGGTTGGTGCTGGGTGTTCCCTTGAAGAATTTTAACTTTGAAGACCAATGTTTATCATGCAAAAAGGGAAAGCAACACAAGAAATCCCATCGCACCAAGAAGGTTAACTCAATAGTCAGTACCCTAGAACTACTTCACATGGATCTCTTCGGTCCAGTGAATGTAAAAAGCCTAGGAGGAACATCATATTGCTTGGTGATAACTGATGACTTCTCTCGATATTCTTGGGTATATTTTCTGAAGTCAAAGGATGAAACGGTTTAGATGGTAAAGAATTTGATTACCAAGGTTGAGAATATCATGGGGAAAAGGGTTAAATACATCAGGAGTGACAATGGGACAGAGTTCAAAAACTATGAGATGGAGATCTTCTGCTTACAGAAAGGGATTGAACACCAGTACAGCGCTCCGTATACTCCGCAACAAAATGGAGTGGCTGAGAGGAAGAACAGAACTTTAATTGAAGGAGCCAGAACCATGCTGGCTGATTCGAAACTTCCTGTGGTGTTCTGGGCTGAAGCTGTTGCAACAGCCTGTTATATCCTTAATAGAGTGTTAACTGTTAAAAGATTAAATAAAACATGTTATGAACTTATGCATGGGAGAAAGCCTAACTTGAGTGGTCTTGAACCATTCGGGTCCCCGTGTTCGATATTAAAGACCAATTCTAAATTTGGTGAAGTAGCCGACGAAGGAATTTTAGTCGGATACGTTGTTGGGACACCCAACAGATGGGTCTTTAATACATCGACCAGCAAGGTTGAGGTGGTGTGTAACACTGATATCACAAGTTACAAATCACCAAAACCAAGCACGGGACCTGCTGGGGTTTTCGACTATGATAGACTTTTTAAATCTTTTAACATGCCTTATTTGGATTGTGCAGAAGTTGATGAAAGAATTGCTACAAAGATGATATACGATGAGGAAGACACTTTGGTGCAACGACCGCAGTATGATGAATGTCAGCCTTCCTCGTCAAATGCTGTCGATACCCCTGCTGCCTCTACAGAAGAGGAATTCTTCAATCCGTTTCACTCTCAACAACAATCACCCATTGATGAGCTATCTTCGAATCTGGAAGACAATCTAAATGTCAGTTCGGTTCCGACTACGAGAATTCACAAAAATCACCCTTTAGAGAACGTGATAGGTGATTTGTCCGATGGTGTACAAACAAGACAAAGCTTGAATGAGCACACCTGTGTTTACACAAGCATTAAAGATACGGGCATAATTAATGAATGCTTGTACACCTGCTTCATCAGCCAGATTGAACCAAAGAACTATCAAATGGCTCTCAAGGACAGCTCGTGGGTCAAAGCCATGCAAGAAGAGTTAGCCCAGTTCAAGAAGATGGAGGTATGGAACTTGGTTGCAAAACCAAAGAATGTGCATGCGATTGGCACAAAATGGGTATTCAAATGCAAAAGAGATGAGAAAGGGATAATTATCAGGAATAAGGTGAGGCTGGTTGTTAAAGGCTTTAATCAGCAAGAGGGGATCGATTACAATGAGGTGTTTGCTCCTGTGGCGAGATTGGAAGCCATTTGATTGTTTTTGGCATTTGCTGCTCACAAGGAGATGAAGGTATTTCAGTAAGACGTGAAGAGTGCGTTCCTTAACGGTAAAGTCGATGAGGTTGTGTACGTGAGCAACCTCCGGGTTTTCCTGACCCAGACTTTCCCAATCACGTGTACAAGCTAAGTAAAGCGCTGTATGGACTACATCAGGCACCTCGTGCCTGGTACTCAACTTTATCCGATTACTTGCTTGAGAATGAGTTTGAAAGAGGTAAGATTGACAGCACATTGTTCTTTAAGAGAAAAGGGAGCGACTTTCTACTGGTGCAAGTCTACGTGGACGACATCATCTTTGCTGCATCAAAAGTCGCCATGTGTCAGGAGTTTGAGGCCGTCATGAAGAAGAGATTTGAAATGAGTGCTATGGGTGAACTAACTTTCTTTTTAGGACTGCAGGTTGATCAGAAGAAAGATGGGATGTTCATTCATCAGACTAAGTATGTCCATGATGTTCTCAAACGCTTCAAGATGGAGGACAGCACTCCATACGATACTCCAGTCTGCGTCAACCACAAATTGGGTGCTGATTCAGACAACGATGCAGACGTGGACCCAACCCAATATCGGGCAATAATAGGTTCTTTAATGTACTTAACTGCTTCTAGGCCTGATATAATGTTTGCAGTTTGTCTTTGTGCTCGCTTTCAGGCAAACCCAAAGGAATCTCACTTGAAGGGTGCGAAGAGGATTCTACGGTATCTCAAAGGCAAGCCTAAGCTGGGGTTGTGGTACACGAGAGGAGGAGACTTGGAGTTGGTCGCCTACACGGATTCTGATTATGGAGGGTGTAATCAGAGTCGGAAGTCAACTACAGGTGGATGTCAGTTTCTTGGTGGCAGATTAGTGTCATGGCAATGTAAGAAGCAGACCTCAGTCACCATTTCAACCTGTGAAGCAGAATACATAGCAGCATCCAACTGCTGCTCCCAGGTTCTTTGGATTCAACAACAGTTGCGCGATTACGGTCTAAATTTCACTCATACTCCTATTTGCATTGATAACACTGCTGCAATCTCAGTAACTAACAATCCCGTAAAGCACAGTAAAACTAAAGACATTGACATCCGTCATCATTTTATACGGGATTGTGCTGAGAAGAAACTGATTGTGCTCGAAAAAGTTGATACGTTAGATAATTTCGCTGACTTGTTTACGAAAGCGTTTGACAAAACCAGATTTCAAAACCTTGTTGAGCTGAATGGGATGATCAATCCCGAGTAATCGTGCTTTATGTCTTTGTTTGGTATATAAAAAAAAAAACGTCACTATCGCTTAGAATTATGTCGGTTGCCTCAGTTTGAAGGACATATCTTCGGATATGTTTGGTCCTCATTTCTACTTGTAGAATATGTGGATAGCCATTAACCAGATGACTGAAAGTGACCAGGGCGGTTTATGATGTGTTTTTGTTCTTTCGCTGAAAAATAGTCGATCATACTTAGTTAGAATGACACATCCTTGTATGTGGTCGATCCAGCTGATCCATTGGATCTTCAGGATAGCCGTTTACCTGAAGACTTGACTTGATCGGGGCGATAGAAGTTAAAATTTTTTCAGGGAGATGAAATTATTTTTCAAGTCTACTACTTCGTAATAAGTTACTTTACTATGTTTAACAGAAAATTGATCCAAACTTGGAAAGTGATAGATATACTGATTCTGTGTGCTTAACTAGTGAAGTTATTACGCCTAAAAGACATTAGAACAGTCATTGTATGTCATGGTAGCTTTTTATGGTGCGTAAAAGTAGAAGTGATACTAACTAAATCTACTCGATTTTACGTGGAAACTCCTTAAGAGTTGTGCATGTCTTCATATATATCTTTCCGAATGATAGGCAGAAAAGCGATTACCCAGTCATACACGAGCCCGTGAGTGTTCTGATTCCCGTGAAGATAACGTGTCAAGATACTGCAGTGATCTAGATTCGGGACTTGCAGTAGTTTATCGGAAGTTGTGTAAATGTTAAAAAAAATAAAAAAAAAGAAAATAAAAAAAAATAAAAAAAATGTGAGTTATTGAGACATTCTAGAGTTCATAAATTAATACTTCTCAATCAAGGTGTAAGAAAGAGAACGGGAAGCAGAGTCTAAAGATCGAAGAGTACTTTCTAGTTAATCAGACACTACGGGTCGAGGTCAACTCGGGGTGACTTGGGGAAAGCCAAATACGCTTTGAGAATAGATAGGAGGCATCATAATCTCTGAGTTGTTGCCCACTTAAGTTTTGAGCTTAATTGAACCTAACCCGTATCACAGAAACGATGAAAACCATTCTAAGTTATTTACCTGCTTACAACCTGGTTTCCTTTGTCATAATACAGCTGAACACGGATCTGTGTGACAGTCACGCAGTTAGTATGATTCCTGTTCGGATCTTTTCTAAAACATGGTAGTCCCTGTCGAGACTGAAATTTGATCCCATGTACTTTATAGTTAAAAATTTTTTTTACTTATGTAGTTGTATGGGTTTATACCTGGTTACTTGGTCTTGATCGTATCATTTAACACTTTAAAGGTTGTTTTAAAACTTAATTCCAAATTGTTCAAATTATAGGGTTTGTTTTGAAAATTTTAATACCGGCGAAGTTATCCATAACTTCGCCTGTAAAATTTTGACCCTATATAAAGAAGTTTTAAAGGTCAGACTGTTCATTATTTCCAAAACCCGGCGAACTTGCTCACTATCAACCCTCAGCGAACTTATCGTTCGATTCAATCTGTGTTCTTATTTCGATTCCAATCCGTGAGTAAAGGTGTGTAGGTTTATAGTATCGTATAATCAATGTTATTGAGGTTAATCATCGGTCGTTTCGACTCGATTCTCGGCCTCGTCTTTCGAAACCTTAAACACCCGATTTCAAACTAGTTATTACGTGGTCGTAATCTACTTGAACGTCTAAAACTTCATAAAATCATGTGTTACGGAGTCCTCAATCTCCAAATTCATCATCTACACGTCGAATTGAAACCTTAACTGTTGCCGATTCGTATTCGGCGAAGTTACAGTTTAGGCGAAGTTATCCGTAACTTCGCCTGAGGTTTAACTTCGCCTGATAATTAATTTTGAAACAGTTTATGAGGCGATGTTGTGGTTAGGCGAAGTTATCATTAACTTCGCCTGGACCTTTTTACTTAACAGTTAACAGATGAAGTTCAAGTTGACGCGAAGTTGTTTCCCAACTTCGCCCCACCTTTAACTTCGCCTATACAGAATAGATCACAACTTCGCTCATGGAAACAGGCGAACTTGTGATTTGCTTTGAAGTTTATCTAACTTAGCCTGTTTGTTGCAGATATGGCTGCTGTACCTGGAGCAGGCGGTGATGATGGAGGTGACAACCAAAGTCAGTTCTTCCGGGGTCATAATATGTACATAACATTAGACCCGGAGGCGAGCGGAGTTGATGATTTCCGCGATATCATCACGTTTCTATTACGCTCGCGTATATTCCACGCGATTACCACAACTCTGCCGATATCCTTGCCAAACATTGAGAATTTTTGGCAGACCGTGGAATATGACTATAGAGTCGAGCCCCCGGTCATGCGAGCAACAGTCAACAATCACATTGTTCAGTTCTCATCTGAACAGATCCGGGCGGCTTTACGGTTTGGAGATGAGACGAGAGATGACCCGACAGACTTTGTAACTCCATTCCGGGATGGTGCGTTTCTGAGGATGGAATACTCTGGTCCCTTGGGAGATACTCAGAGACGGAAGGGGTTCTTGCTTGACCAGTGGCGCTTTCTCATGCATGTCATGATTGTGTGCATGTCAGGGAGAAAGGCGGGCACTGATGGGATGGGCGCGACCATGCAGTCGGCGATGACTGCTCTGACTTATAATAAGCGTTACAGCTTTAGTCAGATGGTCTTCTATGAGATAGATCGACAAAGAAGAGCGGTGGCGCGTGAGAGATTTCTCATGTATCCAAGATTTCTCCAAATGATCTTGAATCATGTTGCTTCCATGCTACCTCAGCGCCGCCCAATCAGATATGTAGAAAGTGTGAGTAAAAGAATCTTCACCCAATGCAGATCTTCCAGTGCGAGGAGCAAACCTGAGCTCCGTCCTCGACATACTCCACTATTTGGGTACTTGATCAACCCGGAGTATGTGCCTGCTCGTGGGGACGAGTTTCGGGACCCGGCACCACAACAGGCTGGAGCACCCCAACCTATACCTGCTGCTCCTGTTGTGTCACCGGAGGAGAACGTAGACCTTGATGCCGCGTTTGGCGGTCAAGGCTTCTTTGACATGGAGAGGGTGGACCCTGAGGAAGATGTACAGGTCTCGGTTGCAAGAGTTTCGAGTGTGAATGTGACTAGGACAGCTACAACGGTAGCTGATTCTGATTCTGATAATGATGTGGCCGAAGCGAGACGGATTTTGGTGACTCAAGAACGAACTCATGGGAAAAGAAAGAGAACTGATGATGACAGCGAGTCAGATTATGAGGAAGAAGTTCAATAGTTGATTCGTAGATCAAGAAGGGAACGGACAGGTGCAGGAT
Organism: Bidens hawaiensis; assembly: GCF_021521415.1. Classification (NCBI taxonomy): domain Eukaryota; kingdom Viridiplantae; phylum Streptophyta; class Magnoliopsida; order Asterales; family Asteraceae; genus Bidens; species Bidens hawaiensis. The sequence continues at coordinate 58,024 of NW_027499995.1, read as the reverse complement.
CGGGAGCTGGTGAGAGCTCGAAGGTGGTACGTTTCACTCCACTCGCACTGTCCGGTATGACAATGGTTCCCTCAACATTACAAGTTACAAGGCCAAGCGCCACGAATGTTCCCGTGGTGGCTACCTCATCTACATTTGGCCTCCCACCCATTTCATTCCAACTTTCGGCTCCGGAGATTGTATCATTGCCACCTCCAACTCTTACTCCAACGGAGGTCGTGGCACGATTTATTGAGTCGACGGTTGTGGCCACTGCATGGTTATCGGTGACGATACCACCTGCGGTTACGTCTATGCCTACTTCTGAGGTCCCGGTTACATCGGAAATCCCTCCTCAGTACACTCAAGATATATCTCATCTGATGTTTGATTTCGATGCAACCTTATCAGACTCTGAGCGAATAGCAGCACTTGAACGGGTCGTGGCAGAACAATCAAGGAAAAATCTTATCCAGACCCAGGCTATTCAACGCCTAGTTGCAGAGAATCAGATGCAGTCGTCCCTGCTGGTAGAACATGGCAAAATCATAGATGCTTTGAAGGAGTTCTTGGCATCTCAGGGGGAGACGAGCTGTAAAGGCGATGAGCTGAGGACCAAGAGACGTAATGATCGAGACGATGATCCCAATGCATCGAAAGGTGCAGGTGGAGAGTTGCCAAGAACTGAACAAGCTCTTGGGACTTCCACAACTCAGGGGGAGTCAACAAGTTCAGCTGGTGGTGATGATGTGGTGGTCGTGGAAGTTGAGGAGATGGATGATGAGTTCATAGGTGATGATGATGTATTACCTGGTGATGAGATAGAGAAGATTGGTGAAGAGATTGTGATTGATAATGAGATTGAAGAGGGAGAGATAGTAGAAGAGAATATTGAGCATGAAATTCCAGAAGTGGATAAGGATGATATGAGTAAAGAGATTGGAAGTGATGAGACGGAATGGGAAGAGCAGCCAAGATGGAAAGAAGGCTATGCTCAGTGGTTCGTCAAAACGAAGAAACCGGCGGTCCCTACTATGTTTAAGAAGAGTTACAACATTAGAGGCTATGCTGAAGCGAAAAAGGGGATTATTTGTTGGATATATGATGAGCAGTTGAGGCTCTTCGTTATTAAGAGATATGATGGTGTTCAGTACTTCAAGAGGATGTTGAGATCATTGAATACTTTTCCTGAGTGTGAAGTGAAAGACTTAGCCAGATTGGGGTTAATAAACAGAAGTGATGATAATATGGCTAGAGTCATTGGGAAGATTGTTTGGAAGGAAAGTATAAAAGAAAAGAAGTTCGAGCTGTTGAAACCACAAAAGGGAAAACTTATTGAAGACAAAGATAGAGGATTGAGAGCAGATGGCAAGCCTTGGATGATCATGAAGTATAAGCCGATCCGGGTTTAAAAGAAGTGCCGATGAAATAGATGCCCAAGGATGTGCTCAAAGACCTGAAGTGGTGGTATGTAGATTGTGAGACAGCTGAAGCAGTAATGGAAGACGAAGATGAACAAGAGCTGCTGAGAGTCTATGATCCGATGCATCTGGTGAACTTGTCTCAAGCTGATCTGCAGGTGCTGAATGAGAAGAAGATCTTTTATATTCCTGCTTGGAAAGACGAAGCGAGGAAGTATCAAAGAGTTGTTTCAGTATGTGTACGAGAAGGAGTTCATGCTTAAAGATGAAGATGCAAGATTGTTGAAGATTACAAGACACGTGCTTGAAGATAAAGAGATGAAGCTACTGCCAAGGGGGAGTCTGTTGGTACATGATGTCAGTAGTTCAGTGTCTAGTGTCTGTAATCGAGTCGTTTGGATTAGTATTGTGTATTAAGCGAAGTTAGCTAACAAGTTCGCTGATATAGGCGAACTTGTTAGATAAGCGAAGTTAGTGATAACTTCGCCTGAACATGCCAGGCGAAGTTGTCACCTATATAATCAGCTAGGTTACGGCTTGAGTTTGAGTACGAGAGAGTTATTCAGTTTACGTGTAACGAGTCCTGTAATTAGTGATTGAGATCACGTGTTTCCGGTTGCAACATACAACGTGTCTTTGCTTATTGTAACGTGTGTTCGATCGTGTTAACTCGTATCGTCTTCTACACTCGTAACGTCTTACGTAGGGATTCCGCACCTACGTAGAACGAGATATTCCATGTAGATCCGGCTGGGAACCTACACTTGTGGGTTTCTTGATCCCATAGACTTTTAATGCATGTGCAACGGCGTCTTGAAAGGAGCTGGAACTTGATGGTGCTTGAGGTGCAGAAGTTGTCTTAAAGGCAGAATTAGCAGTGTGAACAGTAGGATGTTTATGGATTATAAATGTTGTGCTTATTCCTGAACCAGTGGAAATCCCAGTTTGATTTAGAGAACTGATGTGATTACCCAATCTGAGCTTTTCGTTCATCTCAAATGACTTTATAATGGAAGTCAAGTCAGCAAGAGTGGTAATCTGAAGATTGGTTATTCTCTTGATTGTGATTACACTGCTGTTCCAGGAGTACGGAAGAGAGTTCAATAACTTGTCATATATCTCAATTTGGTCATAGTCAATTCCAACACTCTTGATTTTGGTAATCAAGGTTTCATATATGTGAATAAGGTTGTTGAGTGATTCTCCCTTCTTGCTATTTTGCATTTCAATGTTTCCTTCAAAGTTGCTGACCAAGGCATCCCAAAGACCTTTAGCCGTGGTGTGATACCTCAAATTTTGTGCAATTTCACGTGAGAGGAAAACACTTAGAACACCAAAGGCTTTGTGATCATCACTAAGCATCTTTCTATCAGCATCATCATAAGTAGTCACGGGTTTAGGAACTTGTCCATCAGCATTACTAGTCATGGGAATGAATGGACCTTGCTCAAGGGGTCTAAGAATTTTATAGTCAAGAATTCTAATGTAGTTCTCAAAACGCCACTTGAACTCTTCAAAGTCATTGTTCCAATTTAACAGCTTTGGAGGCTTAGTTGTAGTTCCGGCCTCATTCTCAAATAACAAGTAACTCTTCACATCTTCGTTTCTAACTTCTTCATTTGTATTAGCCATTGCTTAACAAACTCAAGATCAAGCACACACACAAACAGATTCTGCTTGAAAAACACAAGTACAAAGTAATCGAATGCTTAAGTAATCGAATGGAAAGTGATCGAATGTAGAGTAATCGAATGTTTGAGTCTAATCGAATGGAATGTTTTCTAATCAAATGGGCTAATCTAATTGTTACACCCTAATTTTGAAAACGACTTTTTAACATATTTTATTGCGGAAAATATTGTCCCAGAATTTACTTTTGTTTACAATAACATAAAACCAAATTCAATCAACCGTACATCACGTATAATATCTATAGGAACTTCTTTTAATCCAAGATCGTACATATTTTAAAACTTATTCAAACTCTTTATCAAAATAAGAAATTTGCACTTTAGATGTGTATTGGTGTCCAAGTCCGAGCACTTGATCTTCGGCTTTTGGTTCCATTTGTGTGCTTCACCTAAAGCAATCCAACACCACATATTAGTAATTACCAATATCTATACATTATATATAAACAAAACATTAAACCTAGAGTAACATTAGTTAAAACAATTTTAAGCCAAACCAGGTCTAGCATAGTCTAAGCCGGCTACAGTTATGCAACTCTAAAGATTCAATTCATTATGTATCTAAACTCACCCGATTGATCCCAAGCTTCTCGTACTTGTTTCTAATAAACATGATCATAACCCATCAACATAATCACAACCCCTTAAACAACTTAACGAATCAATTCTCTAATTAAATTGTGCTACTAATTGAATATTCACCAATGGGTCTCAACGTCATCTAATCATACTACTATATTATTATAATCAATATGCGGGTCCGAAACCCAAATCACATCGTACTACACAATGCTAGTACTATTTATATTCTAAACACGAGTCATTCCCACTTAGACATTTGGTAGGATAAACTTCAAATTGTAACGACTTACAACAATTCGTACGCACTATGTATAGTTAAAATAATCAACCTACAATTTAAACGGGTCAAGGCGGCCCGTAACCATTTAATATTCTGTAAGAAATCAAGATATACTAATAAGGTTTACAGCTTCTTAAACTAGATGTAAGATAAACTTACCTTTGTCCGTAGGGTTCTCGGTACATTATCTTTTAAGTTCGACCCGTTGATTTCCAAGCTTTAGCATGCCTAGCTTATTGAAAGTCAACATTAAACTTTAGGATACATAACGTACATCTTTAGTATCCATTTATTAAATATTCAGCACATACATTCATTCATCCATAAAATCAAACATAACCAATATATATATATATATATGCATATGTTAACTCATTTGTACAAAACTTGTATATACAATATCATATTCGAATAGCTTTAATACTTCGAACACACCTCAATTGGTAGAATAAACCATTATAAACCAGTATTCTAATCTTAACCTAAAGGCCTACAAACATTCATCTTTAATTAGTATTTTATAAAACTTTATTTTTGTGCGCAACTGTAGTAATTGGCTTATTTGATCATTTTGAAAGCGTTCTCCAGCCTTTCATGTTCAAATATAAATTGTTGTAGACTCGAAGACCTTTCCAGACATATATCATACACATTTACCGGATTTTCCTACAATTTAATATGAATTTTGAAAGAACATGTCAGAAGCATAATCCTAACATCAAACAACATGCTGCACGTACCGAATAGGCGTTTTAATACACCCTCACACGATTTTTCAGTGATTTTATACAAAGTTCGGAAAACTGCATCAACAAGAATTTCATATCCTAACAACTCTTTAGTTTTCTTTTGGTTGAGGCAGTTTCACAAACACCTTGTGTGCATATATAGCTTAATACAAATATCTCTTTGTCAATCTAAATTATTCCAAATATCCCAATAGAATTATTCAACTAAAAAGAATGACTTTTATCATTTTCAAACAAAAGCCTCGGGTTTTCAAGCTACCTATATTACTTCCAATTCATCATCTTCTTCAATATCAAAAACCCCCAAATAAATCAAGAACCCTAGAATTCATAAATTACTCAAAAGTGAAATAGACAAACAAGTTGATAATTTTAATACTTGCATTAGCATATATATGAAGCTTCCAAGCAAATATCACCATATAATACTCAATTCTATTCATGATATGAAAGATATGAAAAATATGATGAAAGACTTCTACTTACAAACTGAAAGAGCCATGAAGTTATAAGAAGCTAAATGATGAAGATTCAACACCTAAATCACTTAAATTTCAGATTTCTTGATCTACCTCATCGTTCATTCCATCGCACCAACATAAACACACACATATATTTTGATGAAACGTGTAACTCTCGGGGATTTTCTTCTCTTTAGAAGACTTTCCAACTATTACAAAATAAATCTCCAAGTTTGTTGATTTCTAATTGACACCAAACTTCATAACTTCACATTTTAAAATCTTTGGTCAACAACTGACAACTAATATACACGTCTCAAAATCGCTCTACCATAAGCCTCTTATTAATATGCATGTTGTATACACGCACACACATTCCTTATAATTTTAATATACATAACCATATAAATATTTGGATGTTATACTAATCGAATGACAATTCGATTCGATTCGATAAGAGATTTATTTGATTAGACAACTTGAATTCGATTCGATTAGATATGGATTCAATCCGATTGCTTTAGGGATTCGATTAGATTAACTTCAACTCGACAAGATAACTTCAATTCGATTCAACAATCTTTGATTCTATTCGATTACTATTGATTCGATTCGAATAGAATCTATTCGATTCGATTACATTGTACTTGTGGAAAGTAAAGAATGTACTTCCTGTCACTTTTTACAAGATTTCCCTTTTTAAGGTTGTCACTTCAATCACTTTAGCCCTTTATGGATCTAAGAAACATCCATACTTTAACAGTTTTTAAACAATAAATCTTGAATTCATGAGGCTTTTAACCTTTCAATCTTCACAAACAACCACACAAACTATAGCCCGAAGCTTGAACACACAAAGTTATGAATTTTTGAACACTTTTTCTTCACTTTTAGGCACCCGTAATCCACAAAACTCTTGAAAATCCGTCTTCAACACAAACAAGACCAAAATCCAAGGTTGTGAGTCAAGATCTACCTTGACCGGATCTAACAACACAACAACTAGTATACTTGGATCAACCTCTCCACTAGCTAGCGCAAATCACTAGTGAGGACCGAGTTCTCGGATCTTGTTTGGTTTGTATTATTTCCGTGAAGGAAGAGAGAACGGAGAGAGGAGAGAGATTGTAAGTAAGATAAGGATAAGATAAATGGCAAAAGGTCATTTGCGCATGAGATACACACACTATTTATAGTGTGTGTGCTCATGCACCATTTCATTCATTATTTACGGCACATTGGGCTTTAACATACATGATCTCGGGCCCAAACATACAAATAAACAAAGTCCAACTAGCTAACGTACATAAACGATGCATTACAATCAAATACGAAAGACTAACACAAAATGGGGCGTGCAAAAATAAAGAACCGACCCCACTCATTGGGTGAGCTCCCCTTGGGTGGATGATTTACACCATGGAAAACACACACATATAAAATACTACAAGTGTTTCTATTTATAGCCTAATACATATTCTAGAAGCATTATCCCCATTGAAACTAAAAGCGCGTCTCGTTTCATGCCCGATTTCCTCGTCAGCTTTAATTATTAACTTGACCACTAATATATAACATGTTTCGCAATTGATACCGCAAGTCATAACTTTTTGGCCTTACACTTTCTCCTATTCAACTGTTCATCCTCAGGTTAACACGCAAAACCCGAAAACACAATTATGAATGAAAATAATTGAAAATTGAGTTTTTCTTTAAAGACTTTGTTGGCCATGGATAAATTTCTACCAGCAGGTTTCATCATACAACTTTCATATGGAGGAGAGATTAGATTACAGAGCTGTAAATGTCGGCTAAGCCGGTGGATATTCAAATTAAACAAAAACAAAAGAGGCTGAAAATGAAAAAAATGAAGAAACTTTTGTACAAAGAGAGTGAAAATGAGGCAAATAAACTTTTGTAAACTGTAAAGGTAGCATTAGAACTAAAGAGCTAAAGATATATTACTTGTGGTAAAGTCACGGGATGAAGTTAATGATATTTATATAAGTTGATATCATTGACGTTACTCAACGCCTAAATTTTCAAATTTCAAAAAATTTAATTATTTTTTCCAAATAAAAACTAATAAAAAATATAACAAGTAAAGTCAGTGAATTTAATGACATTTAACTAAGTTGACATCATTGCATTTTCCTGACGACTAAATAGAAGAATTTGAAATATACAAGATCGAATAATAAATTTAAGTGGCTGAAACCTAAAGTTGAGTAAAATAATCCTAGTTGGTAAATAGGCCTTAAACTTGCAATATCAGACTAGCAATTACAGTGATAGTTCCAAGATATAATTGTTTTTGTCACTCAAATAACATCAATTCATGAAATTTCAAACAGAACCAAAACACATGAACTTAAGCTTTGTTTCCTCAGAAAATTAACGAAGATTAAGCGCGCCTAATTCATCGTTTGCGGAAATAAAAGACATAAGATCTGAAAGAAAAGTTGCATTGAAAGATTACTAAACATGGGGAATCAAATTTACTAGAAAAGAAACATGAATGAATTGTTATATAACCGAAACTACTAATCGAAACTAACTACTGTAAATTCAGAACTAGAATAACTAACAAAGAAACAAATCTTATAGGCTGCAGCAAATAACAAAACAACAATCTCACTGGTTAACGGAAATGAAACTACTTCATTATCTTTTAAAACAACCTATCCACATTTGAATTATAAGCAACCCTATAAACCATAGCTGGTTTCATAATCACAACTGCACCTATTTGTTACATCTGCCTTCACAATGATTCGAATACAACAAACATTCCAGGTTACAATTTTATTAATTTTGACCTTTTTTGTTGAGCTTTTGAAATAGAGAGAAAAACGATCACTTTTATTTCGGCATGTGTTTTATAGAAACATGTTAAAATACTTCAACTCTGTCTGTCTTCTTTTAGTTGCAACAAACTCTGAATCGTCATCATCGTCGTCATCATCATCATCATCAATGATCTCATGCTACGTGTGTGCTCTTTTTCTCTTTGAACCCTCCTTTTCACTAATTAAAAGTTGTTTCCTAGAGCTTTCTGTGACATGTAAAAGTATACCATAAGATTTTGGACCATAGATCGTTTGTATTAATAACTAGACACCAAGATATAAACATATATACGAAACTAAGATTAAGAAAAGCAAACTAAATCATAATAATCAGATCATCGAAAAAAGAAACAAAAAGTAAGAAACTTATACCAGAAGCACAATTTGTTTCCAAGATTTGCTCTCTAAAGCCCTTAACTTGCTCTCATACTCACTCTTCATTGCATCAATCTCGCTTTGTTTCTTTTGCAACTCGTCATTTAACTCCAAAGATTGCTTCTCGTAAACCTTAAATTTGCTCTCATGCTCAGAATTCACTGCATCAATCACAATTTTTTTCTTCTTCAATTCCTCAGTTAACCTTAAATTCTCCAAAACCAGCCTCTCTTTCTCGTTTTCAGCTATCGTTTTAACCTTCATCACTTCATCAGCATCCTTTCGTTTCGCCTTCAATTCTTCACTCAACTCCAAATTCTTCGAAACGAGTAGTGCCTTCTCCTCTTCAGCCTTCCTTTTTAGCTCTAATTCACCCAAATATCGCGTCTCACAATCCCTAATTTTTCTCTCATATTCTGCAATACCATTTCCTTCAGTTAGCTTCAAATTCTTCACAACCAGTAAGTCTTTCTCCTTTTCCTTTTCAACCTTCATCAAAATTTCCATAACTGTTTTTTCGTAATCCCTAAATTTGGTCATGACGTCAGAATTCAGCTTCCTCAATCTATCAATCTCACCATTTAACTTCACATTCTCTAAAACCAATAGAGCTTTCTCTTCTTCATACTTCGCCCTCAACTCTTAAACTTCCGAGCATCGCTTCTCGTAATCCTTAAACTCTCTAACGTACTCAGCATTCAGATTCATCACACCCTCAACTTCGCTTTGCCTCACCTTCAACTCATCCTTCAACTTCACATTCTCCGAAACCAGTCGATCTATCTTCTCTTTAGACTTCATTTTTAAATCCAGATACTTCTGCTCCATACGTTCTTCTCGGTCCATCAACGTTTTCGCTGCGTGTTCGAACTCCATTGGGAAGAAGGAAGATCGGAGCTGAAAAATAAGCTGCTCCGCCGTCGGAGACGCCAATTCTGATACGGCAGTGTGGTTAGCTTCAGAATTCATTTTGCTAAAATGTAAGAAGATTGGATCAGTTGCTTCAAAACCCTGATTTCTGAAGTCTGTCTGTCTGCACACTCTGATAAACCTAGTTGCGAATATATATATCCTAGGTTAAAGTATATGAAATTTTCATTAAGGCCCCTCAACTTTATAAGTAATTCTGAAAGAACCCGGACCAAAGTGTCGATGATGTTGGGTAGTGTTGTGCTTTTTTTTTATGCTTTTGTCCTTTTTTTTATGAATTTTTTAAAAAATAGGGTATATTTGAGTTTCTTAATCAGGCTGACTTCTATTTTTAATCGCAAATAAGGTATTAGTTATTAGTATTGGCGAATAAGTAAAGTGGGTATAGGTGTTTAAGGGATGGTAAGAGAATGTAAGAGAGTTTTCATATCGGAAACCTTTATTTGTACTTGGTAGTGGCAATAAGATTAATATCTTTTGATAGTGGCGAATAAGGGTGAACCAATGCTATTTACATTTAATAGTGACGAATAAGCCTAATTGCATTTGATATTGGCGAATAAGCGCGCTACCACCTACAAAACCTATAACCTCACATATTGTGATATCGCGTTCACGTTCCTTAAAATATAAAAAGAAATTAAAAAAAAAGGGTTTCTGATCTAGAAGTTGATCAAATGGGTATGGTGATGACGTTTTTTGATAAATGATTTATCTGGAAGGTTATCAAAGAGGTGAGAAGAAAGCATGTAAATTTATGATTTTTTTTATTCATTTGATTTTTGGATTTTATAGGTGCATATGATTTTTCATTTACAAAGGTTCTCCATAATATACAAAAGTTTTGCCATAGACAAGTCAATTAACTGACTTGTTCTTCTTTATTTGAATTTCTTTTAGATTTGAGAGAATGGAATGATGAAGGAAAGGGAATCATGTAGACAAGTGAATCAACTGACTTGTATTTTTTATGTCTTATGTGAAGGCAATAGTTGATCTATGTTATATGTTTTGTAGGCGGAAGCCCTTATTTGACAATATCAAATGTTATTAAGCTTATTCGTCAATATCAACTATAAATAACATTGGTCCCCTCTTATTCCCCACTATCAAAAGATATTACCCTTATTCGTCACTGTCAAATACAAATAAAGGTTTTTGATACGACAACTCTCTTACATTCTCTGATCATCTCTCACACAGCTATATCCACTTTACTTATTGGTCATAGTAAAAATTAATGTCCTATTTGTGATTGAAAAAAGAAGTCAACCCTCCAAATGATTAAGAATCTAAAATATACCCCATTTATAAAAAAATAAAAAAAATCTTTTTTATATGTTTTTTCTAGCTGTTTGTTAGTGGTTTTATGTCATTTTCTCATTTTTCAAAAAAGAAAAATGAATAGGAAATTCCTTAAAGAGAGCATTATAACTTGGTTTAGCCTTACAAAGTAGGTATATCAAAACAACCTTTTTCAAAAATTAATTAACCACAAATTATAATGGAAATTTTGTTCGTTATTCACATATCTAATATGCAGTTTTTTTTTGTTCTAACATGAACTCGTTAGGAAACTTTATTCTACACTTTCACTCGCATAGACAGCTTGACATGACAAACATACCTATATAGATGGTTGCAAATATAGTTACTTAAAGTGTATTGATCAGCAAAATTTGAAATAATAAATGGTCGCAAACATAGCTATGGAAAATGATTCGGTCACAAAAACAGTTGCTAATCATATTAAGAAAAAAATGGTAATTAATTTTTTTCCAAAAACGGTTCACTTTTTAAAAAAATAATAATAATGAAACTAAATTTGATTACTTGACTAGTCAGAATCAGCCATAGAAAGAAAAAATAGCAGTCAAAACGGGCTATATTCCGGACCATGTGATTGTTAAGGTCAAACAAATGGTGTATCGGGCAATTTAGGTCAATTTTACTCTATTATGGTCAATGATTGTCAATGCCAAAGAGTGAACTAGGCAACGAGCTTCGGTTGTGATACTCATGACCAACTTGGTGATATTATGGGCAATTACGTTTAGTTAGGGTAAAAATTGGTCGGTTTCGTGTTTCGTTACCCCTGAAAAAAAAATAACGTTACTCCTATGATTTTAAGCCTAACCGATTTAAGTTTTAAACTCATCAAAAGCCCAAGCCCAAACCAAAAAACCTAATAACCCAACCCAGCCCAACGCAAACCAAACCAAAACCGGTTCACTAATCCATTTACAACAGCATTAGCCGCTTCACAGTTCTGAGTTCACTGCTTCACACCACACCACGGTGCCGGCCTCCACACCACATCACAGTGCCAGCCGCCGCCTTGTCGGTCACTCCACACCACAGCGCCGGCCACCGGACTACGTCTACTCGGTCGGATGGCACCATACTAGTCACCGCAGTCCACAGCCACCTCTCCATCTTTCTGGTAAGATTTTTCGTTTTCTTGTTTAAATTAGAATTAATTTGGGATTTAGGGTTTATGTTTAAATTGGAATTGATTAAGTATTTAGGGTTTATGTTTAAATTGGAATTGATTAGCTTTTAGTTTTATATGTAAATTGTCAAATTGGAATTGATTATTGATATTAGGTTTTTTTTTCAAATTTTGTTTAAGGAACTTTGATATTCGGTTTTCGTTACAAATTTAGTTTAGGGAACTTTAAAGATGAGTAAACAACCTCTTATTAGCAACAATTTTAAACGTCAAAGAAAAGAAAACGATGACATCGGTTCATCACCAAGTTTAAATATTCTAACTTCAAATTTTAGATGATAAAAAGCTTACTACTAAATTGAAATCTAGAAGCCCAACTTAAATAACCTAGTGAAGGCACATGTGAAATGTGTTACCAAGCGCCGATACAAACGAAACGGGCAACCAAGCGCCTGTACGCGTTAACCGGGTAATCGGGCGCGGTACATACCAAAGGGGTAATCCGGCCTAGTATGTTTGTAACGAAACCGGCCCGAAACACAGAACACGTAATCAGGCGCTTGTACGAGCAAAACGCATTACCGAGCGCTGGTGCACACCAAACGGGTATCCCAGGCCAGCACACGCATTATGCGAAATAGGGCATGGGACTCGCAAAATACCTAACTAGCCGTTGGTACGCGCAAAATGCGTTACCGGGTGCCTGCCCTCGCGAAACTAGTAAATATTTTTTCTTCTTATGTAATTTAAAAAAAAAATTACGATACCCTAAAATTGTGTTTTAGATTTGCCACTGCTTTTCATGCATTTGACTCGAATTCATGGGTATAGGTCTCACCAAACCAAAATAGCCCTTAAACGGGTTATAATATCTTATTAAATTAAAAATTAATCTAACCAAATATTTGATATGAAAATCCTATAAAATAGGAATATACTAAAAATTAATATTCAATTATTTTAAAAAGGATATTCGAATTGACTTTACATCAAAATCACATCTCAGGAATATCAGTTGGATTCATATTTATAATGGTATTTGGGGCGGTTGACGATTGTGGGTGATACTCATGTACTCATAACCGGACCGGATATCGAACCGGACGGCCTACCGGTTCACCGGTTCAACCGGTCGGACCGGTCAAATAAATTTGGTCAAAAAATGACGGGTCAAGCTTAAAAATTGATTTTTCAAAAAAATAATATTTTTCTATATAGAAACCGGTTCAACCAGTCCGGTTTTCCGGTCCAACCGGCTGGTTCCAGACAGCCGAGGGAACTATGTGAACAGGATCGGTCGGGGGACCGAATTCCGGTCAAACCGATTCGACTAACCGGTCCGGTCCGGTCTCAAGGGTGATACTCGGAAGTTAACTGGTGATGGAGAATATATAGAGATGAGAAATTAAATTATATTTTATGATGAAAAAGTTTCGAAAATTTATATGTTTTAGCATGTAATACATACATATTAGTTTGTTACGTTCATTATATATATATATATATATATATATATATATATATATATATATATATATATATATATATATATATATATATATATATATGGTAAGGATCCTAAGAGAACCCTTTGCAAATTGAGAACTTTGAGAACCATTTTAAACCACTAAAAACACCTTTAAAAAAATATTTAAAAAAATCATAAAACAAAAAATAATAAAAATTTTGAAAAAGTAAAAAAAAAACAAAAATTCTTATATTTCATTTCGGTTTCATTAAAAAATATATAAAAAAGATAAAAATAAATAAAAAATATCGTATTATACACATATGTATAATTTTATTTAATCTTTAGTTACGTGATATACACATATGTACAGTATCGTTTATCTTAAATTATACATATGTGTACAAAAAAACATGTAAATGTACACATATGTATATATTATATATATGTGTATATAATTTAGCTAAACCGAGTTTTTTTATGAAACTGAGATGATAAAATAAGAATTTTGGTTTTTTTACTTTTTTTTATTTATTTTTTTTTTACTTTTTGATTTTTTATATTTTTGGGTTTTTATGGTCCAAAATGGTTCTCATAGTTCTCAATTTTAAAAAAGTTCTCTCATGATCCTCATCCTAAATATATATATATATATATATATATATATATATATATATATATATATAACGATTGGACTCTTTCAATTGAGACGTGTAGGTTTTGTAGATTTTTAACAAACGAACATAAATGAACACGAACATGTTCATTTTTTTTGAGCGAACAAACATGAACACAAAGAAACAATTTTATTGTAAAAAAAATAAGCACGTCATGGGTCTCACCAAACCCAGACAGCTTTTAAACGAATTTTAACATCTCATTTATTTGTGAATCCTTTTATCGTTAAACGCTAAGTATACTAATAACTTCCTTAAATAAAATTAAAATCCAAAAAATAATATATAAATATTAGAAGCGAAAAATGTAAAACAACCCCCTAATACAGGGGATAAAATCTAATTTTGAATAATTACGCCCCTATTTAATTAACAAATAGACTATTTAATTAAGTGATAAAGAGTTATAACGATTGTTAATTTTTCAGTTGTAAAGCAGTCGACGATGTAGCGCCAAAATGTTACGTTCGCAAATACAATGGTTCAGTTATTGAAAACGTTTCGATCAACAAATTTGAAATAATAAAAGTTAAAAATTAGATCAATTGCAAATGTAGTCATCAAAATAAATGGTCGCAAACATATTTACCTAATATGATTTGGTCACAAAATCGGTTGAAAATCATATTAACAAAAAGTGAAAATAATTTTATGTCGCAAAAATGGTTGTAATTTTTATTTAGAAAAAATAGACACTAAATTCGGTAACAAGAATGGTCGTAGAATTGGCCACAGAACGAAAAAATAAAAACTAAGGAAACTTATGCTTATTCCAGAACCTATGCGTGGGTCAAATAGTGTCATTATTGATCGATTTGGCTTGATTAAGGTCAATTATTATCAATGTTTACTAGTTAGAGTGAATTAGCTTCAATTGTGATAGTTATGCCAACTTCATGAGGTCATGGGCAACTATGTTTGGTTAGGGTAATATGAACTCAAGGATGAGTGTGGTCTTGCTGTAGTGATAAAGCACTAGGTATGATTTCTCTTTCAAGTTTATCAAGTCATATTTAGCTTCAGAATTCATTTTGCTAAAATGTACGAAGATTGGATCAGTTGCTTCAAAACCCTGATTTCTGAAGTCTGTCTGTCTGCACACTCTGATAAACCTACTTGCGAATATATATATCCTAGGTTAAAGTATATGAAATTTTCATTAAGGCCCCTAAACTATTTTGACGCTTTTGTTCTTTTTTATATGTTTTTTTCTAGCTGTTTGTTTGTGGTTTTATATATAATTTTCTAATTTTTCAAAAAAGAAAAATGAATAGGAAATTCCTTAAGAGAGCATTATAACTTGGTTTAGCCTTACAAAGTAGTAGGTGTATCAAAACAATTTTTTCCAAAAATTAATTAAACACAAATTATAAGGGAAGTTTTGTTCGTAATTCACATATCTAATATACGGTTTTTTTGGTATAACATGACCTCGTTAGGAAACTTTATTCTACACTTTCACTCGCATAAACAACACGACATGACTAACATATACCTATATAGACGCGGTTGCAAATATAGTTACCAAAAATGTTTTGATCGCCAAAATTTGAAAAATAATAAATGGTCGCAAACATAGCTAAGGAAAATGATTCGGTCACAAAAACAGTTGCAAATCATATTAAGAAAAATATGGTAATTAGTTTTTTTCCCAAAAATGGTTGGCACTTTTATTTAAAAAATAATAATAATAAAGATACTAAATTTGATTACTTGACTAGTCAGAATCAGCCATAGAAAGAAAAAATAAAACAGTCAAAACGGGCAATATTCCGGACCCTGTGATTATTAAGGTCGAACAGACAGTGTATCGGGGCAATTTAGGTCAATTTTAGTCCATTATGGTCAATGATTTTCAATGCTAAAGAGTGAACTAGGCAATTGTGACACTCATGAGCAACTTGGTGATATTATGGGCAATTATGTTTGGTTAGGGTAATTTGAAGTAAAGCTGAGTATAGTCTTGTTGTAGCGATAAAGCACTCAGGCTCGGCGGTTTCTCTTTCATGTAGGCCTGAGCACTTGTTTAAGACATGATTAAACTTGTTAATCAAACACTATGTGACGTTTTATTTATTTAAATAATTGAAATTAACATTGGTTATATCATATCTACTTATTGGTATATGAAATTTAAAACTGCATTATAGACATCTTATTCTACTATTAGTAAAAGAAAGTGTTGAGGCCAACATTCACTCCTAGCCTAAGTTTCCCTCTTAATTTTTAATTTCTCATCCCATTTAATATCTTATTTATCAATGGGTCATGATTATCATTTTCAGTTGGGCGGATTATATTCATTATTTAAATGTGTGTAAATGTAACCTTTATAATCACATTCAAGAAAAGTTAATGTTAAATAGAATCAATTATTGGGTTGGTGGTGGTTTTTCAACATTGCAGAAAATATATATTTATGTATGCATTTATGTTGTTGGATGACATTATGCTCTAGATTATTTTTTATATGCACATTGATTATCATCTTTTAAATATATATTATTACACGAGAAATTACATTAAATTCATATTTTCCATTATGTGTAGTACACTGGGTGAAACATGAAAAAGATACATTTCATAAGTCGTGAAACATGAAAAAAAATATCATTCATAAGTCGTTTATTGTGTACAATACATTAATTTACATGTTAAGTGAGACGTTAAAATCATGATTTACAAAGTTGAAAATACTTCTGTGTATACAACATTTGTATCACATGTTGAATTTAATGTGAAGACACCACTCGGACCGACAGTCCTATTACCAATTCGTGTATATCACATTTCGAACTACAATTGCATCACATGTTTCGTTTGGATTTGGCTTGAGACAATTCATCAATACTTGCGGATCATTTTCAAAAAATGGTGACCTTGGCTTAGGTCAAAACTAAAATAATAAAAACTGATATAGCTCACAATGGGTTGTTTTAAAAAATTTTGTAACAGTCAGAATTGTTCGTTTCGTAAGGCCGAATTTAAAAAATATTTCAAACACTTTAATATGTTGGTTCAGATTTTGACCTAACACAATTGTCGGAACTGAATGGATAATTTTAAAAACTATAATTTTAATGGGAAAATATCCAATACAATAATACCTTAACGTACAATAGGTACGCGAATCCAGTTTTTCACGAAATCGATCCATGAAATCACATCCAAACATCTCGGAATCTTCAATACATGTCCAGTTAATCATTGATTCATCGGAAAAAACAGTTTTGGATGGTTAATCGATCAATTTTTCACTTTCTTTCACGAAAACCGTTTTTGAGCGTTTTAAGTTTTTGGCTTAGCGTTTTAGGGTTTGGTTGAGCGTTCTTTGAGCGTTTAGTCCTTTTACCTTTATTTTTTGCCTTTGAGCGTTTCGCGTACCTATCATACGTTAAGGCATTAACATACAGTATCTCAACCCTAATTTTAATTTAGGACAAAGCAACACTAATAAGATTGATACGGCTCATAACATGTTATTACATATCAATATTTTCATTTTCTTTTATATGTTTATATTCATAGTGTATACAACTTAGGGCCATAGGGGGCTTTACGCCGATTACCTTCCTGTTTTCCAGCTCATGGAGATGGCAGCCGCAACAACAACATGAGTTATTTGTCGATCATAATCACGTTGAAGCATATCACATGCCTCATCCCAAGATGGTAAGGACTGGTTAATAAGGGTACATGTGACTTGATATTCTTTGGGCATGCCTCGAGCAAGCTAGAGAACGACTGAACGGGGCATTGTTCATTCATCGGGAATTACAAATCAGTTGCTCGTTTCTCGTAATCCTTAAATTCTCTCACGTACTCATCACACCATCAATATCACTTTGCTTCACCTTCAATTACCATTTAACTTTACATTCTCCAAAACCAGTTGATATATCTCCTCTTTAGAATTCAGATACTTCTGCTTTAAACCTTCTTCTCAATCCGTCAACGTTTTCGCCACGTTGATCAGAGACTAAATATAAGATCACTGATCATTCACCGTCGGAGATGCTGATACGCAACCAGCGACTGGGTTAGCCTTAGAACTCATTTTGCTAGAATGTACGACGATCAATTGGTTCAAAACCTCTTATTTCTGAAACACGTATTGTATATGTCGAATGTCTAGTTGATACTCTGATAAAAGTAGAAAACTGAAGGGCATAGCGAATCTACTATTATAATAAACAAAAATAATAGTTCAACCATATATTCCCTAATTGGCTTATTATGATGCCAAGTGACACCCTATCTTTTCATCTTTAATTCTTAATTATTTTATTAAAATAAATCTTTCAAAACCTTTCATAATTTATCCATATATCTTTCACATAAATCACCATAATTTTAACATGAAATTTCCATGAAATTTATTTTTAACAAAAAGAAATGTTTTTTTAATGATATCCTTTTACAATATATGTTGTAAAAGTTTAATATAACATTCCATTTTTTCTTCCAGTTTAATGACTTATACAAAATAATAGTTGTAATATTCTTATATTAAAAAATGAATGCTTTCAATTTTGTACTTAATATTACTTTTAATTTTAACTATAAACTACATTTAACACTTTAATTCTTAAATATCATTCATAATTTTTAAATCTCACCTTCCTACTATGATTATAGCTTCTATTATATTCCAAATTTTATAATAATAATAATAATAATAATAATAATAATGACATGTTAAATGGCTTAATTAATATAATGCCAAGTGACACCGTATCTTTTCATCTTTGATTCTTAATTATTTTATTTAAATAAATCATTCAAAGTCTTCCATAATTTATCCATTTATCTATATCACATCAAAACACCATAATTTTAACATGATTTTTTCATGAAATTTATTTTTAACAAATATAATTGTTTCTTAATAATATCCTTTTAGAATATATGTTGTAAAAGTTTAATATAACATTCCATTTTTTCTTCCAGTTTAATGACTTATACAAAATAATAGTCTTAATAGTTTTATATTAAAAAGTGAATGCTTTCAATTTTGTACTTAATATTACTTTTAATTTAAACTATAAACCACATTGAACACTTTAATTCTTAAATACCATTCATATTTTTTAAAATCTCACTTTCCTACTATAATTGTAGCTTCTATTATATTTCAAATGAAATAATAATAATAATAATGACATGCTAAAAAGCATAGAAACTAATTTTTATATAATCTTACTATCATGTATTTTTTTTATTAAAGTTGGTTTATTTCACATAAACACAAATTTTTAAATGTTATAAGTGTTGGACAACCATCCAACAATTGTGTTTTTCATTGTCGGCCATGCGGTATTATATGTTCACATGCATCACATTTAGATAAATATCTTTCAGGAAAAATACATGTGAATATGACCAAAATATCTGATAGCCGCTATTATCCAAAACCTATAATTGTTTCAAGTTGTTTGGGATGCTTTGAAGCTGTTTTATATATTTAAGATAATATTTTTTATGTTATAAAGTTCTTTTTCAGTTTTTTGTGGATTAACATTGTTTTAAACTTTTAGGGGTTGTTTGGGGAAGCTTTTAGATTTGTTTTTTTTGCTCATTTGATTTTTGAAAAGCAAAAGTCACTTTTTAAAAACTTCAATTTAAAGCTTTTGTATTAGCTTTTCCAAACACATTTTGCTTTTCAACAAACGAATAGCAAATAAGCAAGTTTTAAAAGCTCACCCGAACACCCCCTGTGTTATGCTTATATATTTTTTTAAAATGTTAAACCCATATATTAATTAATATTGCTTTATAATATTATATATTTATTTAAACTTTGTTGATTGTTTATTTAAGTATTTGTATGAGTTGTATCAACCTTTTTTTTATTAAACACTATTCTTCTTAAAAATATAAATCCATATATTGTACTAAATGATTTATGTTTTTAGTAACAATCGTGTGTTATTAGTAAGAAAAGTTAATTAAATTAATCTAAACATTGTATACAAGGAAAATTTTTAGAGATTTAAGTCGCACTTTTTAGATAAATAACAAGTAACTCTTCACAGCTTCGTTTCTAACTTCTTCACTTGTATTAGCCATTGCTTAACAAACTCAAGATCAAACACACACACAAACATATTCTGCTTGAAAAAGACAAGTACAAAGTAATCGAATGCTTAAGTAATCGAATGGAAAGTGATCGAATGTAGAGTAATCGAATGGACAGTAATCTAATCGAATGTTTGAGTCTAATCGAATGGAATGTTTTCTAATCGAAAGGGCTAATCTAATTGTTACACCCTAAATTTGAAAATGACTTTTTAACATATTTTATTGCGGAAAATATTGTCCCAGAATTTTCTTTTGTTTACAATAACATAAAACCAAATTCTATCAACCGAACATCACGTATAATATCTACAGAAACTTGTCTTTAATCCAAGACCATACATATTTTAAACTTATTCATAACTCTTTATCAACATAAGAAATTTGCACTTTAGAGGTGTATAGGTGTCCAAGTCCGAGCACTTGATCTTCGGCTTTCGGTTCCATTTGTGTGCTTCACCTAAAGCAATCCAACACAACATATTAGTAATTACCAATATCTATATATTATATATAAACAAAACATTAAACCCGGAGTAACATTAGTTAAAACAATTTTAAGCCAAACCAGGTCCAGCGTAGTCTAAGCCGGCTACAATTATGCAACTCTAAAGATTCAATTCATTATGTATCTAAACTCGCCCGATTGATCCCAAGTTTCTCGTACCTGTTTCTAATCAACATAATCACAACCCCTTAAACAACTTAACGAATCAATTCTCTAATTAAATTGTGCTACTAATTTAATATTCATCAACGGGTCTCAACGTCATCTAATCGTACTACTATATTATTATAATCAATATGCGGGTCTGAAACCCAAATCACATCGTACTACACAATGCTAGTACTATTTATATTCTAAACACGAGTCATTCCCACTTAGACATTTGGCAGGGTAAACTTCAAATTGTAACGAGTTACAACAATTCGTACGCACTATGTATAGTTAAAAGAATCAACCTGCATTTTAAACGGGTCAAGGCGGCCCGTAACCATTTAATAATCTGTAAGAAATCAAGATATACTAATAAGGCTTACAGCTTCTTAAACTAGATGTAAGATAAACTTACCTTTTTCCGTAGGGTTCTCGGTACTTTATCTTCAAGTTCGATCCGTTGATTTCCAAGCTTTAGCATACCTAGCTTATTGAAAATCAACATTAAAGTTTAGGATACATAACGTACATCTTTAGTATCCATTTATTAAATATTCAGCACATACATTCATTCATCCACTAAATCAAACATAACCAATATATATGCATATGTTAACTCATTTGTACAAAACTTGTATATACAATATCATATTCGAATAGCTTTAATACTTCGAACACACCTCAATTGGTAGAATAAACCATTATTCTAATCTTAACCTAAAGGCCTACAAACATTCATCTTTAATTAGTATTTTATAAAACTTTATTTTTGTGCAGGATTTTCTGTGCAGCTGTAGTAATTGGCTTATTTGATCATTTTACAGCTTTCTGCAGCCTTTCATATTCAAATATAAATTGTTGTAGACTCGAAGAACTTTCCAGGCATATATCATATACATTTACCGGATATTCCTACAATATTATATGAATTTTGGAACATGTTAGAAGCATAATCCTAACATCAAACAGCATGTTGCACGTACCGAATAGGCGTGTTAATACACCCTCACACGATTTTTCAGCGATTTTATACAAAGTTCGGAAAACTGCATCAACAAGAATTTCATATCCTAACAACTCTTTAGTTTTCTTTTGGTTGAGGCATTTTCACAAACACCTTGTGTGCATATATAGCTTCATACAAATATCTCTTTGTCAGTCTAAATTATTCCAAATATCCCACATAGAATTATTCAACTAAAAAGAATGACTTTTATCAATTTCAAACAAAAGCCTCGGGTTTTCAAGCTACCTATATTACTTTCAATTCATCATTTTCTTCGATATCAAAAACCCCAAATAAATCAAGAACCCTAGAATTCATAAATTACTCAAAAGCAAAATAGACAAACAAGTTGATAATTTCAACACTTGCATTAGCATATATATGAAGCTTCCAAGCAAATATCACCATATTATACTCAATTCTATTCATGATATGAAAGATATGATGAAAGACTTCTATTTACAAACTGAAAGAGCCATGAAGTTATAAGAAGCTAAATGATGAAGATTCAACACCTAAATCACTTAAATTTCAGATTTCTTGATCTACCTCATCGTTCATTCCATCGCACCAACATAAACACACACATATATTTTGATGAAACGTGTAACTCTCGGGGATTTTCTTCTCTTTAGAAGACTTTCCAACTATTACAAAATAAATCTCCAAGTTTGTTGATTTCTAATTGACACCAAACTTCATAACTTCACATTTTAAAATCTTTGGTCAACAACTGACAACTAATATACACGTCTCAAAATCGCTCTACCATAAGCCTCTTATTAATATGCATGTTGTATACACGCACACACATTCCTTATAATTTTAATATACATAACCATATAAATATTTGGATGTTATACTAATCGAATGACAATTCGATAAGAGATTTATTTGATTAGACAACTTGAATTCGATTCGATTAGATATGGATTCAATCCGATTGCTTTAGGGATTCGATTAGATTAACTTCAACTCGACAAGATAACTTCAATTCGATTCAACAATCTTTGATTCTATTCGATTACTATTGATTCGATTCGAATAGAATCTATTCGATTCGATTACATTGTACTTGTGGAAAGTAAAGAATGTACTTCCTATCACTTTTTACAAGATTTCCCTTTTTAAGGTTGTCACTTCAATCACTTTAGCCCTTTATGGATCTAAGAAACATCCATACTTTAACAGTTTTTAAACAATAAATCTTGAATTCATGAGGCTTTTAACCTTTCAATCTTCACAAACAACCACACAAACTATAGCCCGAAGCTTGAACACACAAAGTTATGAATTTTTGAACACTTTTTCTTCACTTTTAGGCACCCGTAATCCACAAAACTCTTGAAAATCCGTCTTCAACACAAACAAGACCAAAATCCAAGGTTGTGAGTCAAGATCTACCTTGACCGGATCTAACAACACAACAACTAGTATACTTGGATCAACCTCTCCACTAGCTAGCGCAAATCACTAGTGAGGACCGAGTTCTCGAATCTTGTTTGGTTTGTATTATTTCCGTGAAGGAAGAGAGAACGGAGAGAGGAGAGAGATTGTAAGTAAGATAAGGATAAGATAAATGGCAAAAGGTCACTTGCGCATGAGATACACACACTATTTATAGTGTGTGTGCTCATGCACCATTTCATTCATTATTTACGGCACATTGGGCTTTAACATACATGATCTCGGGCCCAAACATACAAATAAACAAAGTCCAACTAGCTAACGTACATAAACGATGCATTACAATCAAATACGAAAGACTAACACAAAATGGGGCGTGCAAAAATAAAGAACCGACCCCACTCATTGGGTGAGCTCCCTTTGGGTGGATGATTTACACCATGGAAAACATACACATATAAAATACTACAAGTGTTCTATTTATAGCCTAATACATATTCTAGAAGCATTATC
Source organism: Bidens hawaiensis (assembly GCF_021521415.1). Lineage (NCBI taxonomy): Eukaryota > Viridiplantae > Streptophyta > Magnoliopsida > Asterales > Asteraceae > Bidens > Bidens hawaiensis. Next base: position 34,448 of record NW_027499995.1, on the reverse strand, counting down.
CCCATTGAAACTAAAAGCGCGTCTCGTTTCATGCCCGATTTCCTCGTCGGCTTTAATTATTAACTTGACCACTAATATTTAACATGTTTCGCAATTGATACCGCAAGTCATAACTTTTTGGCCTTACACTTTCTCCTATTCAACTGTTCATCCTCAGGTTAACACGCAAAACCCGAAAACACAATTATGAATGAAAATAATTGAAAATTGAGTTTTTCTTTAAAGACTTTGTTGGCCATGGATAAATTTCTACCAGCAGGTTTCATCATACAACTTTCATATGGAGGAGAGATTAGATTACAGAGTGGTAAATGTCGGCTAAGCCGGTGGATATTCAAATTAAACAAAAACGAAAGAGGCTGAAAATGAAAAAAATGAAGAAACTTTTGTACAAAGAGAGTGAAAATGAAGCAAATAAACTTTTGTAAACTGTAAAGGTAGCATTAGAACTAAAGAGCTAAAGATATATTACTTGTGGTAAAGTCACGGGATGAAGTTAATGGTATTTATATAAGTTGATATCATTGACGTTACTCAACGCCTAAATTTTCAAATTTCAAAAAATTTAATTATTTTTTCCAAATAAAAACTAATAAAAAATATAACAAGTAAAGTCAGTGAATTTAATGACATTTAACTAAGTTGACATCATTGCATTTTCCTGACGACTAAATAGAAGAATTTGAAATATACAAGATCGAATAATAAATTTAAGTGGCTGAAACCTAAAGTTGAGTAAAATAATCCTAGTTGGTAAATAGGCCTTAAACTTGCAATATCAGACTAGCAATTACAGTGATAGTTCCAAGATATAATTGTTTTTGTCACTCAAATAACATCAATTCATGAAATTTCAAACAGAACCAAAACACATGAACTTAAGCTTTGTTTCCTCAGAAAATTAACGAAGATTAAGCGCGCCTAATTCATCGTTTGCGGAAATAAAAGACATAAGATCTGAAAGAAAAGTTGCAATGAAAGATTACTAAACATGGGGAATCAAATTTACTAGAAAAGAAACATGAATGAATTGTTATATAACCGAAACTACTAATCGAAACTAACTACTGTAAATTCAGAACTAGAATAACTAACAAAGAAACAAATCTTATAGGCTGCAGCAAATAACAAAACAACAATCTCACTGGTTAACGGAAATGAAACTACTTCATTATCTTTTAAAACAACCTATCCACATTTGAATTATAAGCAACCCTATAAACCATAGCTGGTTTCATAATCACAACTGCACCTATTTGTTACATCTGCCTTCACAATGATTCGAATACAACAAACATTCCAGGTTACATTTTTATTAATTTTGACCTTTTTTGTTGAGCTTTTGAAATAGAGAGAAAAACGATCACTTTTATTTCGGCATGTGTTTTATAGAAACATGTTAAAATACTTCAACTCTGTCTGTCTTCTTTTAGTTGCAACAAACTCTGAATCGTCATCATCGTCGTCATCATCATCATCATCAATGATCTCATGCTACGTGTGTGCTCTTTTTCTCTTTGAACCCTCCTTTTCACTAATTAAAAGTTGTTTCCTAGAGCTTTCTGTGACATGTAAAAGTATACCATAAGATTTTGGACCATAGATCGTTTGTATTAATAACTAGACACCAAGATATAAACATATATACGAAACTAAGATTAAGAAAAGCAAACTAAATCATAATAATCAGATCATCGAAAAAAGAAACAAAAAGTAAGAAACTTATACCAGAAGCACAATTTGTTTCCAAGATTTGCTCTCTAAAGCCCTTAACTTGCTCTCATACTCACTCTTCATTGCATCAATCTCGCTTTGTTTCTTTTGCAACTCGTCATTTAACTCCAAAGATTGCTTCTCGTAAACCTTAAATTTGCTCTCATGCTCAGAATTCACTGCATCAATCACAATTTTTTTCTTCTTCAATTCCTCAGTTAACCTTAAATTCTCCAAAACCAGCCTCTCTTTCTCGTTTTCAGCTATCGTTTTAACCTTCATCACTTCATCAGCATCCTTTCGTTTCGCCTTCAATTCTTCACTCAACTCCAAATTCTTCGAAACGAGTAGTGCCTTCTCCTCTTCAGCCTTCCTTTTTAGCTCTAATTCACCCAAATATCGCGTCTCACAATCCCTAATTTTTCTCTCATATTCTGCAATACCATTTCCTTCAGTTAGCTTCAAATTCTTCACAACCAGTAAGTCTTTCTCCTTTTCCTTTTCAACCTTCATCAAAATTTCCATAACTGTTTTTTCGTAATCCCTAAATTTGGTCATGACGTCAGAATTCAGCTTCCTCAATCTATCAATCTCACCATTTAACTTCACATTCTCTAAAACCAATAGAGCTTTCTCTTCTTCATACTTCGCCCTCAACTCTTAAACTTCCGAGCATCGCTTCTCGTAATCCTTAAACTCTCTAACGTACTCAGCATTCAGATTCATCACACCCTCAACTTCGCTTTGCCTCACCTTCAACTCATCCTTCAACTTCACATTCTCCGAAACCAGTCGATCTATCTTCTCTTTAGACTTCATTTTTAAATCCAGATACTTCTGCTCCATACGTTCTTCTCGGTCCATCAACGTTTTCGCTGCGTGTTCGAACTCCATTGGGAAGAAGGAAGATCGGAGCTGAAAAATAAGCTGCTCCGCCGTCGGAGACGCCAATTCTGATACGGCAGTGTGGTTAGCTTCAGAATTCATTTTGCTAAAATGTAAGAAGATTGGATCAGTTGCTTCAAAACCCTGATTTCTGAAGTCTGTCTGTCTGCACACTCTGATAAACCTAGTTGCGAATATATATATCCTAGGTTAAAGTATATGAAATTTTCATTAAGGCCCCTCAACTTTATAAGTAATTCTGAAAGAACCCGGACCAAAGTGTCGATGATGTTGGGTAGTGTTGTGCTTTTTTTTTATGCTTTTGTCCTTTTTTTTATGAATTTTTTTAAAAATAGGGTATATTTGAGTTTCTTAATCAGGCTGACTTCTATTTTTAATCGCAAATAAGGTATTAGTTATTAGTATTGGCGAATAAGTAAAGTGGGTATAGGTGTTTAAGGGATGGTAAGAGAATGTAAGAGAGTTTTCATATCGGAAACCTTTATTTGTACTTGGTAGTGGCAATAAGATTAATATCTTTTGATAGTGGCGAATAAGGGTGAACCAATGCTATTTACATTTAATAGTGACGAATAAGCCTAATTGCATTTGATATTGGCGAATAAGCGCGCTACCACCTACAAAACCTATAACCTCACATATTGTGATATCGCGTTCACGTTCCTTAAAATATAAAAAGAAATTAAAAAAAAAAAGGGTTTCTGATCTAGAAGTTGATCAAATGGGTATGGTGATGACGTTTTTTGATAAATGATTTATCTGGAAGGTTATCAAAGAGGTGAGAAGAAAGCATGTAAATTTATGATTTTTTTTATTCATTTGATTTTTGGATTTTATAGGTGCATATGATTTTTCATTTACAAAGGTTCTCCATAATATACAAAAGTTTTGCCATAGACAAGTCAATTAACTGACTTGTTCTTCTTTATTTGAATTTCTTTTAGATTTGAGAGAATGGAATGATGAAGGAAAGGGAATCATGTAGACAAGTGAATCAACTGACTTGTATTTTTTATGTCTTATGTGAAGGCAATAGTTGATCTATGTTATATGTTTTGTAGGCGGAAGCCCTTATTTGACAATATCAAATGTTATTAAGCTTATTCGTCAATATCAACTATAAATAACATTGGTCCCCTCTTATTCCCCACTATCAAAAGATATTACCCTTATTCGTTACTGTCAAATACAAATAAAGGTTTTTGATACGACAACTCTCTTACATTCTCTGATCATCTCTCACACAGCTATATCCACTTTACTTATTGGTCATAGTAAAAATTAATGTCCTATTTGTGATTGAAAAAAGAAGTCAACCCTCCAAATGATTAAGAATCTAAAATATACCCCATTTATAAAAAAATAAAAAAAATCTTTTTTTATATGTTTTTTCTAGCTGTTTGTTAGTGGTTTTATGTCATTTTCTCATTTTTCAAAAAAGAAAAATGAATAGGAAATTCCTTAAAGAGCTGGCATAAGATGAAAAGAGAAACGAAAAGTAGGTTTAATCAATTCCGTTCGGGAGCTAAACCAAGATCAAGAACAAGAAATGACCAACCTGACAGTTCTGCCAGCGAAATGGATGTGAGATCCAGAAATAAAAAGACTGATAAACCTCCTTTTTGGATAACCAAAAATGAGAGAGCAAAAAGAAATTCAAAGACTGAAAGGTCTGAAAATTTATCAAAAAGAAAGAAGAAAAGAAATCCAAAGATTGAAAAATCTGAGAATGTTGTTTTAAACCCAAGAAGGAGACAGTCTCGAAAATCTTTTAAAAACAGGAAAATTGCTCGTGCATGGAATCCTAAAGACTGCTCTTCTGGTTCTGACACGTCCCACAACTTCATAAATAAAAATGAGAAAAGGACATTTGACAACCTTGTGGTTGATCCTCCCGAGACAACTAAGTCTCGGGAACCTGTATCTAATTAAACTGCTAATGTGTAGGGTCAGCCAAGACGTTATGTAAATAGTATTTAGTATTTGGATAGTGGTTGTACTCGACACATGACACGAGACGAATCCTTGCTGTTTGACATTAAAACGTTCGATGGCGGATACGTTTCTTTTGCCGGAGATATGGGTGAAAATATCACTAAACAGGGTAGAGTGTTAAATGTAATCCTGACGTTTGACGACGTCAATCTGGTGGAACACCTGAACCACAACTTGCTTAGCATCTCTCAAATCTGAACCGAAAGCTTGTCATAATAGAAAGGGTCGATACTGATGACAACTATGCATACCTGTTTACTAAAGCCTTTGATCGTGCCAGATTTTTGTTTCTCGTTGAGTCACTTGGCATGATCTCTTTTGTACAAAATTAAATTTTAATTTTTTTTGTTGTTTTATTTTTATTTTAAAATTATTTTAATTTTATTTTGTTTTATTTCATTTTATTTTTATTTTTTTTCTTAAAAGTTTATTTTATCTAAGTCCTTTTTAATTTAGTTTCCTTTTTAATTTAGCTTAAATTTTTCTTTTATTTTAAATTTTAAACTTTTATTTTCAAATTTATTTTTTTAGTTTTAAAATTTGAAACTTTTGTATTTTTTATTTTGTTTTTAATTTTCTTTTTAATTTTTCATTTTATTTCATATTTATTTTATCTTTTTGTATATGAAAATTGTAAATATTTTTCAAATATGTCACAATTTTAGAGGGAGAAAATGAGTTAACTTTAACTCGCCTAAAAGATTTTATGCCTTTGTTAAGAAAAACAAAAATTAAGTCACTTGATTATTCCAAAAATATTTTATATTATTATTTGAAAATGAGTTAACTTTAACTCACCAAAAAGATTTTACCTTTGTTAAGAAAAACAAAAATTAAGTCACTTGATTTTCTAAAAATATTTTGCATTATATTTAGTTAAGAAAATCAGAAAAAGATCTAAAATATAATCTCTTGTTTAGAGGAAGCTCCTGCTTAGAGGGAGTCGGATAATATAATATTAAAATATTAGAAAACTTTGAGAAATCGATCCGACCTTTGGAAAATGATAGAAAGTTGTCTTAGGTGATCCTAGCACATGAAAAGAGTAGATCAAAAGCCAACAAGATCATTGCTTGATGTGTAGATAAGCTTAACAAATGAGTAAGTATCATAGTGATATAAACTTAAATATCTGCCTATGCTAGTGGTTACACTCTTATGAAGCGGTTGCCGACTCCGATTAAGTCATATTTATGACGGAAAAAATCCTAATAGTCAGTCATACACGAGCCCGTTAATGATTGGTCACAATGAAAAATTATTTCTTGCTTTAGCTTCAAATTTTGAAAAATATCAAAAATTATTGAAAAAGCAGAAAAAAAATACAAAATACTCAAAAAGTATTCATAATCAACAACAAAAATGTTGACAATTTTATTAAACAAAAAGGGGTATATTAGAACCACATAACGTGGGGCAAACAAGTAAGTCCTAAACACTTTATATGAAGGCATAAGTCAACAAGGCTAGTAAGTCCATGGTTCAACCTTTACATATTGTTTGAAATTTTTTTTTGCAAAAAGTCTATGAAGCTCAAAATGTTCTGATCAATCATTAGGGGTCGGAGTCAATTCGGGGTGATACTGATGAACACAAAGTATGCCCGAGGTATGACGGAGTTTGTAACATGTCTGATTAGCAGGGGACCACATAAGTATTGTGCCAAATTGTACTTTAACGTACCACGATGAAATCAAAATACTTGTTAAGTTTAAAGTGGACCAATATATCTACAATTGTCTTTGGGTTCTTAGCATAATAATATTCAAATAGAAGTGTAATCTAGGACATTATAGATAATATGATTCCATGTCGTGATCTTTCTCATCAAAACAAGTATTGAATAGCTTATTTTATAAGTTAATTAATATGATTAATATAATATTAATTTTCTCCTTATTTTGATTTTAAATTTTAGTTAATTTTTAAGTTTTTATTTTATTTTATTTTACTTGTTAAAATTAGTTTAACTTATATTTATTTTATCTTATTTCATTTAACATTTGATTTTTTTTTTACTTTCAACTTTTATTTTAAATTTTATCTTTATTTCTAACTTATTTGTTTTTATCTTATTTATTAAGTTATTTTACTTTTATTTTCATCTTTGTAATTATTTTAAAACTTATTTTAAATTTTGTATAAATTTTATTTTTGTCCAAAAAGTTTCATTTTTTGTTAATTTAAACTTAAAAAAAAACTTTATTTTACTTTAAACTTATTTTAAAATTTTTATTTTATTTTATTTTAAAATTTTTATTTAATTTTTAAGTATTTAGTCAAAATGGATTTTTGTTTACAACAAGGTCCTCATGGCATTGTTTGTTAAGTATTGACCCGATAAAATAGATCTTGAAAAGTGTTTGGATGGAGACGGTGATGAGTCAGAAGAGAGATGACGAGGATGAGGATGAGGATGAGGATGAGTATGATAGCTATGATGATGCTCGTGGTGATGGTAGTGGTAGTGGAATTGGTAGCGGTGAGGCTACCGGAAATAAGACGGCTGATGCTGAGCCATCAAAAGAGGCTGAGAAAACGAGGGAAACGGAAGCTGCGGTGGAAGACGAGGTCGCCTTCTTACTTAACGTTTGTTCTTTTGCAGGTACCGTTCCTTCAGTTCAGAAAGCCGGTGAAGAAAATAAAGATGATGATGACGGCATCAACTATTCTCCCGAACCCGACTCATCACCAACTGGGAAGAATGTTGAGCCAACCGTTGACAAGCATGCTGTCGCTCCTGTTTCTGACCCTGCTAGAAGTCGATCAAGAAGAGGAATCATATACTACAGCATGAGCATATTGGGAAACATGCAAGCAAGGTCAAAGTCAACAACAATTTCGATGATGTCATTATGCATTGCACTCGCAGTCACGAGCTCACGTTCTATGATGAGCACGAATTGACTGGATTTGGACTCCGCGACCTCAGGAAGCTAATTAAGTCGCCTCTGTGTACAGTCGAAGATGTTCGTCGTGACAACATGGACGCCATCGTTGGAAAATTCAACAAGTTTGTTCGATTACTTTTTGAAAAGCAACCTTTTGAAGAAGATCCAAATAGTGCATTTGACTACGAGTCCGAATGCGAGTGGTGAGAAGGAAATAAGACAAATACTAAAAGACTAGAGGGAGATTGTAAGCCTAGATTTGTTTAATTGAGTCTTTCGTATTTGTATCATTTTAGTTTACGTTTTCGTTCGTATACGTTTATATGTATTGGGCTCGAGGCCTTGTGTACTTGGTGCCTATTGGGCTCGTTATTAATGAAATGGTGTATAAAATACCACACTATATAATGTGTGTGTATGGAATACACCAAACAACCTCTTGCATTATATTCTATCTAAGCTCCATATTCTCTCAAACTCAAAAACTCTCTAACCCCTCACCCCAACCTAAAACTTTCGGCTCTCTCTCTACACGCACACAAGATCCGAGATCTCGGTCCGACTAGTTGTTTCCGCCAACTAGTTGTGAGGTTGATCCAAGAACAACTAGTATTTAGTTTGTTTTGTTGTTTGATCCGGTTTCGGGACCTACACATAAGCCTCTTATTAATATGCATGTTGTATACACGCACACACATTCCTTATAATTTTAATATACATAACCATATGAATATTTGGATGTTGCACTAATCGAATGACAATTCGATTCGATTAGAGATTTATTCGATTAGACAACTTGAATTCGATTCGATTAGATATGGATTCAATTCAATTGCTTTACGTATTCGATTAGATTAACTTCAACTCGACAAGATAACTTCAGTTCGATTCAACCAATGTTTTCATAACCGGATCGGACAACCAACCGGCCGTCTTACTGGGTCACTGGTTGGACCGGTCGAAACGGTCGGACCGGATTTAAGAATCGGATGCTATATATAATGTGTAATCTTACTTAATATATTTAGTTTTATTTCTGGACATATAATACTTTCATATAAAAGTTCAATTTATTTAAGGTATATTTATTGTATGACAGCCTTGACAGGAATGAACATCAATATATATACATTTACTATGCATTTAGCATCAGTTGAGTGCTAGCTCAGTTGGTTTTGTAGGCTTGGTTTGCTTTGCTTTTGGGAGGGTACCTGGGTTCGAAATATGATCCCAACATTTATTTTCTTTTATAAAAATATGGCTTCCTTTCTTTAGAATCCGGTTGGACCGTGTCTTCGGTTCGGCGGTTCAACCGCAAACTCGTACAGACCGGCCGGTTATTTCAAAAGCGATTTAGAGGGGGCAAACCGGACCGCTCCTACTAACGATTCCCGGTTGGACCAGTCCGACCGGCCGGTCCGGTTTCCAAAACATTGGATTCAACAATCTTTGATTCGATTCGATTACTATTGATTCGAATAGAATCTATTCGATTCGATTACATTGTACTTGTGGAAAGTACATAATGTACTTTCTGTCACTTTTTACAAGATTTCCCTGTTTAAGGTTGTCACTTCAATCACTTTGGCCCTTTATGGATCTAAAAAACATCCATACTTTAACAGTTTTTAAACAACAAATATTGAATTCTTGAAGCTTTTAACTTTTCAATCTTCACAAACAACCACACAAACTATAGGCCGAAGCTTGAACACACAAAGTTATGAATTTTTTAACACTTTTTCTTCACTATTAGGCACCCGTAATCCACAAAACTCTTGAAAATCCGTCTTCAACACAAACAAGACCAAAATTCATGGTTGTGAGCCAAGATCTACAACTAGTAGAGCACGAAAGCTCTGATACCAATTGTAGGTCCCTTAAACGGATCTAACAACACAACAACTAGTATACTTGGATCAACGTCTCCACTAGCTAGCACAAATCACTAGTGAGGACCGAGTTCTCGGATCTTGTTTGGTTTGTATTATTTCCGTGAGGGAAGAGAGAAGGGAGAGAGGAGAGAGTTTGTAAGTAAGATAAGGATAAGATAAATGACAAAAGGTCACTTGCGCATGAGATACACACACTATTTATAGTGTGTCTGCTCATGCACCATTTCATTCATTATTTACGGCCCATAAGGCTTTAACATACATGATCTCGGGCCCAAACATACAAATAAACAAAGTCCAACTAGCTAATGTACATAAACGATGCATTACAATCAAATACGAAAGACTAACATAAAATGGGTGGTGCAAAAACAACGAACCAACCCCACCCATTGGGTGAGCTCCCCTTGGGTGGATGATTTACACCATGAAAAACACACACATATAAAAGACTACGAGTGTTCTATTTATAGCCTATTACATATTCTAGAAGCATTATCCCCATTGAAGCTAAAAGCGCGTCCCGAAGCTCTCGTTTCATGTCCTGTTTCCTCATCGGCTTTAACTATTAACCTGACCATTAATATATAACAGGTTTCGCAATTCATATCGCAAAACAATTTCTCCTATTCAGCTGTTCATCCTCGGGTTAACACGCAAAACCCGAAAACACGATGATGAATGAAAATAATTGAAAATTGAGTTTTTCTTTAAAGACTTTGTTGGCCATGAATCAATTTCTGCCCGCGGGTTTCTTCATACAACTTTCATATGGAGGAGGGATTAGATTACAGAGCTGTAAATGTCGGCTGAGCCGGTGGATATTCAAATTAAACAAAAACGAAAGAGGTTGAAAATGAACAAAAAATGAAGAAACTTTTGTACAGAGAGAGTGAAAATGAGGCAAATAAACTTTTGTAAACTGTAAGGGGGTGTTTGGTATAGAGAAAGGAATTGTAGAGAAATGGAATAGAGAAATGGAATTGCAGAGAAAGGGAATTGGTCTGGAGAATGAGAATTGACTGTTCTGTTTGGTAGTACAGAGATTTCAGTAGAGAAATATAGCTGAGAATCATTTATCTTGTTTGGTACATAGGAAATAAACAGAGAATTATATCAACTTTATCATTAGCACAAGTATTTTTTTCATAACAAATATTTATTAAAAAATAAAAAACATATAAAAAGATGCATAAATTCCAACCAAAATATGCATTGATCAAACCAATTCACATACAAAACATAGTTTTTAAGCAAAAAACATCAACCATAGTTAAAACCAATTCACATACAAAAAATACTTCAACCATACACAACTATCCCATTGAGCCAACAGTATACAACTCGACCATCTCAATTTTCTCTTCTATTGTCAACGCAAGAAAAGAACGTCCTAGATCCACATCTCTACCAATCAAATGAGCTGCTTTGAACCGTTTTTTCGTAGTGATACCTGGTAAAGCTTTCAACTCATCACTAACCTTTTCATAGATTTCACGAGCCTCCATACCTTCTTTGCTAAGTTGTTCACCCACCATACCCTTCTTGACTAAAACACTTTAGCAACGAGTTATAAGCTGAGATCAATGGCTGAAACCAAAGATTGATCATGAAAACCAAATTATGCAAAGCAACATCACTTTTCCCTCCAAAACATAATCCAACAATGTATATACTATAAGCCATATTAGCCAAATGAGGTCCAGCTTCCACTATTCTGCCTAAAAGATGATCAATTTGATACTGAATGCTCTCAGTAGGTCCAAAAGAGGCTTTTGAATATAAAGGGTCAATGCCACAACCATATTTAGCAATTGCATGCAAAAACTTGAGTGTAAGATGAAGCTCATACCCTTTTGGACACTCTTTCATTAGTTTAAAAAACATAACTTGATCAGGAATCACACCAGAATCAAGCATCTTTTCGTACACCTCATCAACTTCAACCTTGTTCTCTTTAAAAAGTGCAGGAACAATGGATGTATAGCAATGCACATTGGGTATCAGGTCTCTACCAGACATGCTATTCAGCAGGGCCAAAGCACTATCAACTTTATCTTCTTTACAAAACTTTTTGATTATAATTTGGTAAGTCAGCACATCAGGTTCAAGTCCCAACTCAATCATCTGCCCGTGTAAAATCCACATTTTATCAAAAATCCCACAATTAACAAACCCTTGCATCAATGTATTATAAGTATAAGTATCCGGCTGACAACCCATCTTAAGCATTCTATAAAACACTCTCATCCCCATTTGTACTTTCCGGTTTTTACAGTACCCGTTAATAAGACTAGTATACATAACCTTATCAACAAAGAAACCATACGACTCCATTTCCATACTCAACAACTCAGCCTCTTCAACTCTCTCCATCTTACAAAAACCAAACACAAGAGACTTCCACAAGTGGCAAACAGGCGGTACGCCACTCTCACGCATTATATCAAACACTTGGCGGGCTTCATCAACATACCCTCTAGAAGCCAATCCAGTAATCAACATATTATAACACGAAACCGCAAGCGAAATCCCAGCGTCATTAATCCTAACACAATACTCATACGCATCAAGAAACCTATTCTGGTCAAACACCTCTTTAATAAGCTCCAAAAAGACACTTACACTAGAAGACGATTTCAACTCAACAAGCTTCCGAACATGATCGTATTCGTCTTTAACTTTCCCCAATTTACAGTAACAAATCATCATGGAACCTAATAACGAAGCATCCGGCTTAATCCCTCGTTTCAGTATTCTATCGATATACAAATCTTCAGCTACACGAATTTCACCGGCATTCACTAGTCTAGTAATTAGGGAAGAATAAGAGGGGAGTTCGGGCTCGACGCCTCGTGAGACGGCAAAATCGATGACAGAAAGCTAATCGGTGACAGTCGGGGAGTGTAAAATAAGGCGTTGGATTACGCGTTGGGCGGCGGATAAAAGCCCTCGGTTAATTAGGGATTCAGCAAGGGAGAAGAGAATTCTTTCCATTTCTCAATTCTCCGCTTTTTTTAGAGAAACAAAATCAGAGAAATGGAAATGGTTTATTTCCATTTCTCACCTCTTTCTTTCATAAACAAACAAGAGAATTCTTTCCAACTCCATTTCTCACCCCTCAATTCCCTCTACCAAACACCCCCTAAAGGTAGCATTAGAACTAAAGAGCTAAAGATAGATTACTTGTGGTAAAGTCACGGGATGAAGTTAATGATATTTATATAAGTTGATATCATTGACGTTACCCAACGCCTAAATTTTCAAATTTCAAAAAATTTAATTATTTTTTCCAAATAAAAACTAATAAAAAATATAACAAGTAGAATCAGTGAATGAAGTTAATGACATTTAACTAAGTTGACATCATTGCATTTTCCTGACTAAACAGAAGAATTTGAAATATACAAGATCGAATAATAAATTTAAGTGGCTGAAACCTAAAGTTGAGTAAAATAATCCTAGTTGGTAAATAGGCCTTAAACTTGCAATATCAGACTAGCAATTACAGTGATAGTTCCAAGATATAATTGTTTTTGTCACTCAAATAACATCAATTCATGAAATTTCAAACAGAACCAAAACACATGAACTTAAGCTTTGTTTCCTCAGAAAATTAACGAAGATTAAGCGCGCCTAATTCATCGTTTGCGGAAATAAAAGACATAAGATCTGAAAGAAAAGTTGCATTGAAAGATTACTAAACATGGGGAATCAAATTTACTAGAAAAGAAACATGAATGAATTGTTATATAACCGAAACTACTAATCGAAACTAACTACTGTAAATTCAGAACTAGAATAACTAACAAAGAAACAAATCTTATAGGCTGCAGCAAATAACAAAACAACAATCTCACTGGTTAACGGAAATGAAACTACTTCATTATCTTTTAAAACAACCTATCCACATTTGAATTATAAGCAACCCTATAAACCATAGCTGGTTTCATAATCACAACTGCACCTATTTGTTACATCTGCCTTCACAATGATTCAAATACAACAAACATTCCAGGTTACAATTTTATTAATTTTGACCTTTTTTGTTGAGCTTTTGAAATAGAGAGAAAAACGATCACTTTTATTTCGGCATGTGTTTTATAGAAACATGTTAAGATACTTCAACTCTGTCTGTCTTCTTTTAGTTGCAACAAACTCTGAATCGTCATCATCGTCGTCATCATCATCATCATCATCAATGATCTCATGCTACGTGTGTGCTCTTTTTCTCTTTGAACCCTCCTTTTCACTAATTAAAAGTTGTTTCCTAGAGCTTTCTGTGACATGTAAAAGTATACCATAAGATTTTGGACCATAGATCGTTTGTATTAATAACTAGACACCAAGATATAAACATATATACGAAACTAAGATTAAGAAAAGCAAACTAAATCATAATAATCAGATCATCGAAAAAAGAAACAAAAAGTAAGAAACTTATACCAGAAGCACAATTTGTTTCCAAGATTTGCTCTCTAAAGCCCTTAACTTGCTCTCATACTCACTCTTCATTGCATCAAGCTCGCTTTGTTTCTTTTGCAACTCGTCATTTAACTCCAAAGATTGCTTCTCGTAAACCTTAAATTTGCTCTCATGCTCAGAATTCACTGCATCAATCTCAATTTTTTTCTTCTTCAATTCCTCAGTTAACCTTAAATTCTCCAAAACCAGCCTCTCTTTCTCGTTTTCAGCTATCGTTTTAACCTTCATCGCTTCATCAGCATCCTTTCGTTTCTCCTTCAATTCTTCATTCAACTCCAAATTCTTCGAAACAAGTAGTGCCTTCTCCTCTTCATCCTTCCTTTTTAGCTCTAATTCACCCAAATATCGCGTCTCACAATCCCTAATTTTCCTCTCATTTTCACCAATACCATTTCCTTCAGTTAGCTTCAAATTCTTCACAACCAATAAATCTCTCTTTCTCCTGTTCCTTTTCAACCTTCATCAAAATTTCTATAACTGTTTTTACGTAATCCCTAAATTCGGTCACGAAGTCTGCATTCAGCTTCTTCACTCTATCAATCTCACCATTCACAACTGTAAGTCAGTTATTTCAGTTAATCAGTAGAAACATAGATATTACATCAACATAGCAGGTAGGCGGGCAACAAGTTGCGCCGCCACCCCTTTCTAAATTGTAACCCCTAACCTGCTAAAGACATACCCCTGCCCCTTTGGAGTCGACACATTGCTATGCACAACCCATTGGACCGTGGTTAGGAAACGGATAGCTTCCGGTGCCAATGAGCCAAAGGTATCAAAAGCCAGAGGGACAAAAACATGTTGGTTCTCTTCGCAGGCTTTAGCATGTTTCTCCACCTTCTTCGTTCCAGCCCTTTTCATTGCTTGCCCAGCTACAAACCCATTATCCCTCAAACCAGCTAAAGGAGATACCCCTGTGAGGTCAACACAAGCGTGTTTTCCCCGGCCTAACCAAAGACGAGCAAATCTGCCGGTCGTAGAGTGGATCTCCATTCTGTGGGGTCTGTAAGGAAGTTTACGGGGGCTTCCTTTTTAGCTGATATCCCAGCTCGCCTTAAGATGTCCCAAAGAATGTCCCGCACCCAATCATGTCGGTATTTGAACCCAGGCATCTCCTTGCATTGAACCGCATGCTTTCCGAATTTATCCAGGCAAGCCTTACGACAGATCGGACATGTTTCGTCTTCAGGGTACATTGGGACCATCAAACGGTACTTAAGAATGGCCATATACTCAACCGCAGACATGCTTTGGCCCAAGCCATCAATCGGGATAACGGTCAGAAAATCTTGGGCATGAGGACCTTGTAAGCATTCAATAACCGCCTTCTGTCGGGGGACAAACCAAAAACTTCTCCCAGGCTCTGAGCGATTTTGCCAAAAAGGGCATTCTTCAAAGTTTTTTTAGGCTTTGGTGGGGCGGTGTCCTTATTAGAGAAACCGCCAATGTCAAAGTCTGGGAGAGCGCCATTTAGGCGTTCCAGGGCCTGCACGTATTCTGAGTCCAGGTCGACAACTCCGCTATTCCTTAAGATGTGATTCTGTAGCTTCCAAGACTGAGCCCTCGACGCTACAAAAGCGTAAACCCCAGCATCATGAGCCGACAGAAGGCCTAAACCCACCAAGCGCATCGGTAAAGATGCAAGTCGCCATTGAAGATCACCAAAGAATGGGCCTCCACATACAACTATGTCTTCGATGGCTTCTCGAAGCCCCTTATCAAAACTGGATACCGCATCATCCATCATATGGGGTGGCATGTTCGTAACCCAAAAAGCAACTTAGCAACCCCATGCAAGACCTAAGCAGGAGGAGTTCGATCTGGGGATCCCTAAGGCAATGTAAAAGTTTCATAAGATCAACTGCACGAGATGCTCTCCGCCTCGCCAACTCCTTAATAAAGTAGGGATCTCGACTAATAGCCCCTCCAAGGAGCTTTACCCCTCTCTCTGGTCTACTAATCCCACTAGGGAAAAGCCCATCTTTAAGTTTCACTCCATTACACGCTGGCCATTTAACTTCGCCCTCAACTCTAAAACTTCCAAACTCTAAAACTTCCAAACATCGCTTCTCGTAATCCTCAAATTCTCTCACGTACTCAGCATTCAGATTCATCACACCCTCAACTTCGCTTTGCCTCACCTTCAACTCATCCTTCAGCTTCACATTCTCCTAAACCAGTCGATCTATCTCTTCTTTAGACTTCAATTTTAAATCCAGATACTTCTGCTCCGCACGTTCTTCTCGGTCCATCAACGTTTTCGCTGCTTGTTCGAACTCCATTGGGAAGAAGGAAGATCGGAGCTGAAAAATAAGCTCCTCCGCCGTCGGAGACGCCAATTCTGATACGGCAGTGTGGTTAGCTTCAGAATTCATTTTGCTAAAATATACGAAGATTGGATCAGTTGCTTCAAAACCCTGATTTCTGAAGTCTGTCTGTCTGCACACTCTGATAAACCTACTTGCGAATATATATACTAGGTTAAAGTATATGAAATTTTCATTAAGGCCCCTAAACTATTTTGACGCTTTTGTTCTTTTTTATATGTTTTTTTCTAGCTGTTTGTTTGTGGTTTTATATATAATTTTCTAATTTTTTAAAAAAGAAAAATGAATAGGAAATTCCTTAGGAGAGCATTATAACTTGGTTTAGCCTTACAAATTAGTAGGTGTATCAAAACAATTTTGTCCGAAAATTAATTAACCACAATATATAATGGAAATTTTGTTCGTTATTCACATATCTAATATGCGGTTTTTTTGGTGTAAATGACCTCGTTAGGAAACTTTATTCTACACTTTCAGCCGCATAGACATCACGACATGACTAACATATACACGGTTGTAAATATAGTCACCAAAAATGTTTTGATCGACAAAATTGAAAAATAATAAATGGTCGCAAACATAGCTATGGAAAATGATTCGGTCAAAAAAACAATGGCAAATCATATTAAGAAAAAATTGGTAATAATTGTTTTTTTCCAAAAACGGTTGTCCCTTTTATTTTAAAAAGAATAATAGAGATTCTAAATTTGATTACTTGACTATTTAGAATCAGCCATAAAAAGAAAAAATAAAACAGTCAAAACGGGCTATATATATTCCGGACCCTGTGATTATTAAGGTCAAACAAATAGTGTAAGTATTGGGCAATTTAGGTCAATTTTACTCTATTATGGTCAATTATTGTCAATGCTAAAGAGTGAACTAGGCAACGAGCTTCAGTTGTGATACTCATGAGCAACTTGGTGATATTATGGGCAATTATGTTTAATAAGTTAGGGTAATTTGAAGTAAAGGATGAGTTTAGTCTTGTGAAGCGATTGGGCACTTGTCCAAGACATCATTAAAAAAAATATCATTTATAAGTCGTTTATTTTGTACAATACATTAATTTACATGTTAAATAATACCTGAAAATGATGATTTACAAAGTTGAAAATACTTTTGTGTATACAACATTTGTATCACATGTTGCGTTAAATGTGAAGACACCTTTTGGACCAGCAATCCTATTACCAATTCGTTTATGTCACATTTCGGACTACAATTGCATCACATGATTCGTGTGGATTTGGTTTAAGACAATCATCGAATACGTGCGAATCATTTTAAAAAACGGGTGACCTTGGTTCAGGTCAAAACAACAATAATAAAAACTGATATAGCTCAATTTTTTATCTCTTAGAGCTCACAACGGTTTGTTTTAAAAAAAAATTGTAACAGGTCAAATGGTTCGTGTCGGAAAGCCAAATTGAAAAAATGGTCCAAACCCTTTAATATGTTGGTTTAGATTTTGACCTAATGCGATTATCGGAACCGAATGGATAACTTTAAAACCTATAATTTTGATTCAGGTCAAAACAACACTAATAAAAATTGATACAGCTCACAACAGGTTGTTACTCCCTCTGTCCCATTAAAAGTGTCATGGTTTGTAAAACATAAAGTTCAAGGTAGATTGAATAACTATTTTTTTTGCTTGCCAAATGACAATAATGTCTTTGGAAATTGGGTCCATCAATATTGTTTATTAATGTTAGTTGTGTATGTTTTAGGGTAAACTTGTAAATTGGCTAATAATTTTTAAAGTGGGCATTTGTAATAGGAGAAACAAAAAAGAAGATATAGACACTTTTAATGGGACGGAGAAGCATTACATATCAACATTATAATTTTCAATTTTCTTTTATATGTTTACTCACAAGGTATACAACTCGGGGGGTGAAAGGCCCCGTCACCGGTAACCCTACTTTCGTATTGAATTTACTCATAAACGCAGTTCTAAATATTAGAGTTAATTAAAACATTCGCGGAATTTAAAAACTTTCATAAAACATTTCATAACAAAACACGTCTTGTCTTAAAACATCATTTTGTCTTTCAAAATAAACGAAACATTAAACTTAAACGTCTTGAGTCTTTCGATGCCAACCTCTTATTCAGTGCCACGTGTCTCCTCAAGCGAGCTGCCTCATCCTACTCACCTGCGTGCATACTAAAAGTCAGCTACGCTGAGTGAGTTCTAGTTAATCACATAATCATACAATACATTCTTACATTTCATACTTAACCTCTTAACTTTCTTTCGTACACATCAAAGTGCATATACTTTCATTCTTACCTTCGTACTTTCTTTACATACATAATCATACGTTTTAACGAGCCTTTCGCCCTATAACCTCACATATATTAGAAGGGTCTGGTCCCTAACATCACAGATATTATAAGGGTCTGGTCCCTAACATCACAAATATTATAAGGGTCTGGTCCCTAACATCACAGATATTATAAGGGTCTAGTCCCAAACATCACAGATATTATAAGGGTCTGGTCCCTAGTTCTCGAATATTCGTAGGGTTCGATTCCCTATTCGTTACCATACAACCATACATCATACCTCGAGTATTATTGGGGCTCGGTACCCTTTTCGTAACCATACAACCATACAACCATCTTTTCCTTCTTTTATTAACTTTATTACGTTCATACACATAAGCATACATATCATACTTACCTTATGCATAGCGTTACAACCTGACAGTACGTGCAATATCCGAAGATTCATACATGTCACATATATCACATATGGCATACACTTATCACTTAGGATAAATGTATTAACAACACATCGAGTATGCACACAGCCCCGAAAACATAACAAGGAGAAACTCACCTGAACACGGTTACGTTCACCGTTAATCGTAATCCCTTTCTTCAGTTGTGCATGGCTGACTGTATAACAAGTATACGTATCAATTAACTATCACTTCTCATATTGCATTTCTATCTTTATATGACCCACAACGAACGGGGGTCCGGGGGCAGCGCCCCTGGCAGCGGGGTCTAGGGGCGGCAGCCCCTAGCAGGGTCCAAGGGGCAGAGCCCCTGGCTGGGTCGAGCTGCCAGGTCAGCTTGGAAAAATTTTATTTCCATTAACTGTCTTAACACATTTTTCATTAGGTTTTTAATTTATTTTCTAATCGAACTTGACTTTATGCGAAGTTATCAGTTAGGCGAACTTGGCCATAAGCAAAGTTATCAATTAGGCGAACTTGGCCTCAGGCGAAGCTACCAGTTAGGCGAACTTGGCCGTAAGCGAAGTTATCAATTAGGCGAACTTGGCCTCAGGCGAAGTTACCAGTTAGGCGAACTTGGCCGTAAGCGAAGTTATCAATTAGGCGAACTTGGCCTCAGGCGAAGTTACCAGTTAGGCGAACTTGGCCGTAAGCGAAGTTATCAATTAGGCGAACTTGGCCTCAGGCGAAGTTACCAGTTAGGCGAACTTGGCTGTAAGCGAAGTTATCAATTAGGCGAACTTGGCCTCAGGCGAAGTTATCGCTTTGAAGGCGAAGTTACCCAGTTCGCGGCGAAGTTGCCCAGTCCAGCCGCTGTTTGGTTTCTATCAAGCATTTTGGCGATTTTAACACCCTTGCTATGGTTCAACATCACCCTCTACGTTCGCCAACCGTTTTCGGTCGTTTATACACGATAAAGCTTGGATCTTTAAACTTCAAAGATCAAGAATCATACCTTTTTGAGCTTGTTTGGATCTCGTTTAACTTGTTTAATCACAACTAATCGCTCACCCTCTCTCGGATCTTGTTCGTTCCTCTCCTCGGCCGCCGGCGGTGTGTGTGGTGTGTGTGTTTTTTGGAGTGTTAGAGAATAAGATGGAATGAATGATAGTTTAGGGTTTATGGGATATTTATATCCCTTAAAGCCCATGGACCTAAGGCCCATTCTCATATAACCCATCTCAATTAATCTAAGTTCATGATCCGCTCCTTACTCGATATTAAATAATTAGTAACGCGAAATCACTAAACATAACTTTCTTTATTCAACCTTAAAATTTTAGGATGTTACAAGTCTCCCCTTCTTAAAGAGGTTTCGTCCCCGAAACCTAACTATTACAAAAACAAACTAGGGTAAAACTCGCGCATCTCATCCTCGGCTTCCCAAGTAGCATCTGATCCCTTGCGGTGTTTCCATATCACTTTTACCAAAGGTATAATCTTGTGACGAAGCTGCTTCTCCTTGCGATCAACGATCTCTATCGGCTGCTCGATGTAGTTCAATTGTTCATCAACCTCAATGTCCATCAATGGCACGTGAGACGTGTCATCAGCTAGACACTTCCTCAGATGGGAAACATGGAAGGTTGAATGAATTCCTTCTAACTCATCGGGTAAATCCAGTTTATAAGCTACTTCACCCACACGATCTACAATCTTGAACGGTCCAATGTACCTCGGACTCAACTTCCCCCTCTTTCTAAAACGGATAATTCCTTTCCAAGGCGAGACCTTAAGCATCACATTGTCGCCAACGTTAAACTCAATTGGTCGTCGCCGCTTATCTGCATAAAACTTTTGTCTGTCTTGAGCGGCTTTCATTCTTGCTTTGATCTGATCGAACCTTGAAGACGTTTCTTGAACCACTTCTAGGCTTCCCATTTCTTTCTGACCAATCTCACCCCAACACACCGGGGTTCTACATCGTCTACCGTAAAGCATCTCGAACGGTGGCATACCAATACTTGAATGGTAACTGTTGTTATAGGAGAACTCTGCCAGATGCAGATGATCATCCCAACTTCCACCAAAATCTAAAACACAAGCACGTAGCATATCCTCAAGGGTTTGGATCGTCCTTTCAGACTGTCCATCGGTTTGAAGATGATACGCCGTACCGATGTTCAACCTCGTCCCCATAGCTTCATGGAATTTCTTCCAGAACCTCGAAGTAAACCGTGTATCTCTATCAGACACGATCGATAGCGGTACTCCATGCTTGGTTACAACTTCTTTGATGAACAAGCTTGCTAACGTTTCTGACGAGATGGCCTCTCGTATGGGCAGAAAGTGAGCATTCTTGGTCAAACGGTCCACAATCACCCAGATGGTATCATGTTGCTTAGCTGTACGAGGTAGCTTAGTTATGAAATCCATGGTGATGTGTTCCCATTTCCACTCAGGTATCTCTAGCGGTTGCATCTTCCCATAAGGCTTTTGGTGCTCGGCTTTGACTTGTAAGCAAGTTAAGCACTTACTAACATAATCCACTACATCATTCTTCATTCCTGGCCACCAGTAATATCTTTTCAAGTCTTGGTACATCTTTGTAGCTCCAGGATGGATTGAGTACCTTGACTTATGAGCTTCATCTAAGATTCGACTTCTAAGATCACCATGGCGTGGGATCCACATACGGTCGAACCTTGTCTTAACTCCATGAGTGTTTTCCATCAACTCATCTTGCTGGCCATAAATCCTTTCTTTCTTTACTAACCCTTCATCTACAAACACTTCTGACTGCACTTTGATGATTTCTTCAAAAAGGCTTGGGTTCACGATCAGCTTGTATGACTTCACTGTTGCAAGGACTTCCTCATTCTTACGACTTAACGCATCAGCGACCACGTTAGCTTTACCGGGGTAATACTTAATCTCACAGTCGTAATCCTTAATCAACTCCAACCATCTTCTCTGCCTCATGTTCAATTCTTTCTGCTCGAAGAAGTACTTTAAACTCTTATGATCTGTATAAATAGTACACTTAGTACCGTACAGATAATGCCTCCATATCTTAAGAGCATGCACTACAGCTGCTAACTCCAAATCATGCGTCGGGTAAGTACTCTCATGGACCTTCAACTGTCTAGACGCGTAAGCTATCACCTTCCCTCGTTGCATCAATACGCAACCTAACCCTTGATGTGAGGCATCAGCACAAACAACGAAATCCTCGTCACCATCGAGTAGAGCAAGGATTGGAGCTTGCGTGAGTCTCTTCTTCAATTCTTCAAAGGCTTCTTCCTGAAACTTTCCCCAACTGAATACTATCGACTTTCGGGTCATACCGGTCAGCGGTGCGGCTATCTTGGAGAAACCTTCGATGAATCTCCTATAGTAGCCAGCTAACCCTAGGAAGCTTCGTATATCAGTCGGATTCTGCGGAGTCTTCCAATTCGTTATCGCTTCAATCTTAGCTGGGTCCACGGTAATCCCCTCCGGATTAACCACGTGACCTAAAAATTGCACTTCTCTTAACCAGAACGCGCACTTCGAAAACTTGGCATACAACTTCTCCTTCTTCAGAGTCTCCAATACCTCTCTCAGATGCTCAGCATGGTCAGACTCGCTCTTTGAATAAATCAATATATCATCGATGAAGACGATAACCGACTTATCCAACATCGGTCGACACACCCTATTCATCATGTCCATAAATGCTGCAGGAGCATTGGTTAGACCGAATGACATTACGAGGAACTCGTAGTGTCCATACCGTGTTCGGAACGCTGTCTTAGGGATGTCTGCCTCTTTCACCTTCAGCTAATGGTAGCCTGATCTGAGATCTATTCGTGAGAACCAACTTGAACCTTGCAGTTGGTCAAACAGATCATCGATCCTTGGCAAAGGATATCTATTCTTTACCGTAAGCTTATTCAACTCACGATAGTCTATGCACATTCTCATACTTCCATCCTTCTTTTTCACGAACAATACTGTTGCGCCCCACGGGGAAACACTCGGTCTTATGAAACCTTTGTCGAGGAGTTCTTGTAGTTGGGACATCAATTCTTTCATCTCGGACGGTGCTAGACGGTAAGGCGCTTTTGCGACAAGTTGGGCTCCTGGTATTAAATCTATCTGAAATTCTATCTCTCGCCCCGGTGGCAACCCCGGAAGATCCTCAGGGAATACTTCTGGGTAGTCGCGCACAATAGGAACATCTTTCATTTATTTCGTCTCGGCCGTAGCGTTGACGACATACGCCAGGTAGGCACAACACCCTCGCCTTAGCAAACCCTCGGCTTTTATCATCGAAATAACATTAAGCCCAGAACTTTCCTTATCACCATAAACCGTTACCGCACTACCATCCAATGACTTTAACCTTATCATCCTACTCTTATATACTATCTGAGCCTCAAACTCAGACAACCAATCCATACCCAAAACCACATCGAACCCTCCCAAGGTCATAACGTACAAGGTAACCGGGAACTCATGTCCTTCCAATTCTATCTTACAGTTCTTAACCATTTTTGTTATTTTAACCGAAGTGTCACTGGCGGTTTCTACTACAAAAGTTTCAGGCACTCGGCAGCCTTTCATTTTAGCTAGTTTACTAAATGTCGTAGCTATAAAACTTCTATTCGCACCAGAATCAAATAATTCGGCAGCAGAAATGCCGTTTACTAAGAACGTACCGGTCACAACATCAGGAATCTGTCTAGCTTGCTCTTGGGTCAACATGTAGGCCCTAGTCCTCGGCCTTGCTTGATCAGCATCTTTCTTCCCACTACCTCCAGCCTCACCTTCGGTGCACTCTCTCGCCATGTGGCCTGTCTTGCCACATTTGTAACATGCTGGCTTTGCACTGCACTCATTGGCATAATGCCCTACCTTCCCACACTTATAACACATATTAGACCCCATCCGGCATTCCCCATCGTGAGCCTTTCCACATTTGAGACAAACACCAGAACTTTTACCCCACTTGCACTCACCACCATGCATCTTTCCGCAGGTCTTACACGATCTCTTCTCCCACACTCTCTGCTTCTTATCTTTGGGGTTCCATAACTGAGTACCGGGTCGTTTAGCAGGAGCGGCCCATTTCTTCTCTTTCTTCTCGTCTCCCACCACCACATCATCAACAGCCAGGTCTGCATAGACCATCTCTGCGAGTTCGACAGCAGAATCGAAAGTAGCAGGTTTACTTGTCCTGACTAACATGCGGACTCTCTGTGGTAATCCCCTCACATAACACTTGATCCTCTTAGCTCAGTGCTGACCATATCGGGTACCAACCTAGACATTCGATTGAACTCTGTAGTGTACTCACGATGTGTCATCGTCCCAGCTTTCAAGTTTAGGAACTTCATCTCCGCCCTTTCAACCTCGGCGTCAGCACAGAACCTCTTCATCACTAACTCCTTCAGATCGTCCCACTTCATCTCTTTGATCTCTTCTCGGGTCTTCCTCTGCTCCACACTCTCCCACCAATACATAGCCTCATCTTCAAATGATTGGGTGGCATAACCGACAGCTTGGTCAGGACGACACTCGCTGATTCGGATAATTTTATCCATGGCGGTTATCCACTGAAGAGTAGCGATTGCGTCTCCTAAACCGGTCAGCTTAGGCGGGTCACAACCTTTGAAGGACTTATAGTTGCAACCGCCTCGGCCTCTCTTCCTATCATCAACTTTCACAGACCTTACCCCACTTGAATCACCCTTTTCCCCCTCGTCATCTTTCCCACCATTACCACCTGCCCCTTCAACAGTTCTTTCACGGCTTCCAGCAGACCTTCCCGGGGTAATATTCTTCACAGCAGTGGCTACAGCTTGAACAATAGCTGCTTGAATTGCGGGATCCAGTTGAACTCCTTCATTGTTTTCCGGGTTTCTTCCAGCTGCGCTTCCTTCAGCTTCGGTGTTGGAAGCTGTCTCAACCGAAGGTTGCTGGACACGACGAGGCCTGCCGCGTCGTCCAGTGCGACCTCCAGCTCCAACAATGTCTCCAGCTCCAGCCATCGTATTCTAAAAGGGAAAACACAAACATCATCACTCAAGGAACTATTTAGTACAAGGATAGCAAGGCTAACAGGTAATAACAGTGGCCAGTTGTGATTAGCTGATCACGTTACTTTCCGTGTCCTATACACTTCCCTTTATGAGTCTATTTGTGCTGGTTCTACTTAAGCAGTTAGTCAAATCAAACAATCAATTATTCCTATCCCTGACGTTCACATATCTTTTCTTTCTCATTAACATATATCATTTAATCATACACTTTACCTTTACTGATCTTGCTTGAGCGACACATGGCATTCTTGAACTAGCATCTTCTTTCCTTTCTTACTTAAATCCCATTCTCTGTTCGAGTCTAAGCATGTAGGATGCTTAAATCTCTCGAACTTTGCTCTGATACCAACTTGAAAGGCCCCGTCACCGGTAACCCTACTTTCATGTTGGATTTACTCATAAACGCAGTTCTAAATATCAGAGTTAATTAAAACATTCGCGGAATTTAAAAACTTTCATAAAACATTTCATAACAAAACACGTCTTGTCTTAAAACATCATTTTGTCTTTCAAAATAAACGAAACATTAAACTTAAACGTCTTGAGTCTTTCGATGCCAGCCTCTTATTCAGTGCCACGTGTCTCCTCAAGCGAGCTGCCTCATCCTACTCACCTGCGTGCATACTAAAAGTCAGCTACGCTGAGTGAGTTCTAGTTAATCACATAATCATACAATACATTCTTACATTTCATACTTAACCTCTTAACTTTCTTTCGTACACACCTAAGTGCATATACTTTCATTCTTACCTTCGTACTTTCTTTACATACATAATCATACGTTTTAAAGAGCCTTTCGCCCTATAACCTCACAGATATTAGAAGGGTCTGGTCCCTAACATCACAGATATTATTAGGGTCTGGTCCCTAACATCACAGATATTATAAGGGTCTGGTCCCTAACATCACAGATATTATAAGGGTCTGGTCCCTAAAATCACAGATATTATAAGGGTCTGGTCCCTAACATCACAGATATTATAAGGGTCTGGTCCCTAACATCACAGATATTATAAGGGTCTGGTCCCTAGTTCTCGAATATTCGTAGGGTTCGATTCCCTCTTCGTTACCATACAACCATACATCATACCTCGAGTATTATTGGGGCTCGGTACCCTTTTCGTAACCATACAACCATACAACCATCTTTTCCTTCTTTTATTAACTTTATTACGTTCATACACATAAGCATACATATCTTACTTACCTTATGCATAGCGTTACAACCTGACAGTACGTGCAATATCCGAAGATCGTTCACGTACCATCAAGCAATCATTCATACATATCACATATATCACATATGGCATACACTTATCACTTAGGATAAATGTATTAACAACACATCGAGTATGCACACAGCCCCGAAAACATAACAAGGAGAAACTCACCTGAACACGGTTACGTTCACCATTAATCGTAATCCCTTTCTTCATTTGTGCACGGCTGACTGTATAACAAGTATACGTATCAATTAACTATCACTTCTCATATTTCATTTCTATCTTTATATGACCCACAACGAACGGGGGTACGGGGGCAGCGCCCCTGGCAGCGGGGTCTAGGGGCGGCAGCCCCTAGCAGGGTCCAAGGGGCAGAGCCCCTGGCTGGGTCGAGCTGCCAGGTCAGCTTGGAAAAATTTTATTTCCATTAACTGTCTTAACACATTTTTCATTAGGTTTTTAATTTATTTTCTAATCGAACTTGACTTTATGCGAAGTTATCAGTTAGGCGAACTTGGCCGTAAGCGAAGTTATCAATTAGGCGAACTTGGCCTCAGGCGAAGTTACCAGTTAGGCGAACTTGGCCGTAAGCGAAGTTATCAATTAGGCGAACTTGGCCTCAGGCGAAGTTATCAGTTAGGCGAACTTGGCCGTAAGCGAAGTTATCAATTAGGCGAACTTGGCCTCAGGCGAAGTTACCAGTTAGGCGAACTTGGCCGTAAGCGAAGTTATCAATTAGGCGAACTTGGCCTCAGGCGAAGTTATCGCTTTGAAGGCGAAGTTGCCCAGTTCGCGGCGAAGTTGCCCAGTCCAGCCGCTGTTTGGTTTCAATCAAGAATTTTGGCGATTTTAACACCATTGCTATGGTTCAACATCACCCATTACGTTCCCCAACCGTTTTCGGTCGTTTATACACTATAAAGCTTGGATCTTTAAACTTCAAAGATCAAGAATCATACCTTTTTGAGCTTGTTTGGATCTCGTTTAACTTGTTTAATCACAACTAATCGCTCACCCTCTCTCAGATCTTGTTCGTTCCTCTCCTCGGCCGCTGGCGGTGTGTGTGGTGTGTGTGTTTTTTGGAGTGTTAGAGAATAAGATGGAATGAATGATAGTTTAGGGTTTAGGGGATATTTATATCCCTTAAAGCCCATGGACCTAAGGCCCATTCTCATTTAACCCATCTCAACTAATCTAAGTTCATGATCCGCTCCTTACTCGATATTAAATAATTAGTAACGCGAAATCACTAAACATAACTTTCTTTATTCAACCTTAAAATTTTAGGATGTTGCAGGGGGATTGTCTCAAAGGCCTGTGAAGAACTTGCATTTGTAGTAGCTCGATTTTATCATCATCAAGGAAGTTTTTTTAATTTATTGTATGGTATGCTTAGCTACACGCAATTTTAATCATAAGAAGTATTTTGATAATCACAATTGAAATAATTAACCATATTTTTCTCATGTATTTTTACATTTAATTTTGTTTCTTTCTTGCAAATAACGGATCTTATTTATGTTTATCATTTGACAAATCCAGTATTATAGTATTATAGATGAGTTCAAAAGCTAGTGATATATAAAATAGTTAAATGAGTCAATTCATGTTTGAAATTTGTGTTAAGCACGTCGTCTCTAACTTGATTAACACGATAAGAAACTATTTTGCTAGCCCTACTTTCAGCTTTATCAAGTCATATTTGGAGGTATTGAAACACAACTTCAAGTTGTTATAACCAACCTGAACCATCGAAACTAAACGATCCGAACAATCGGAAGGACCGGAACTGTCAAACCGATTCGAATAGTGAACCCACTTGACAAAATTCCTGGATCCGCCACTGCCCTCAGACTTAGATGTAGAAGAACGAACACAATGGCTGGATTTAAATTTTGAAAACAAAGGTCGTCATAGTCCTTTGGTAAATATATATATATGCATATTGGTAGTCCGTCGGGACATGTAAAACGTGGATGGCACCAACCCGAACTTTTTCGCGTACGAAGTGTAATTCGATTTCCACATGTTTGGTGCGTTGGTGTTGCATGGGGATTTAGGAAAGATATACTGCGGAAAAATATTGTGACAATAAACAATGGTAGCTTGACGAGTGAGGACTAATAGTTCAATAAGTAACTTGCATAACCAGCTCATTTCAGCCATGGTATTTGCGACCCCTCGGTATTCTGCCTCAGCAGATGTCAATAGCCGAGAACCTAGGAACCCCCCCCCCCCAATCTGTGTCAGAGTATGCAATGAGCAATGTGGATTTGGAGGGACTAATATGCAACCCATGAGATGTGGTGCCACATATATAATGAGGAACTTGTTTAAGAAATTAAAAGTGCGGTTCATGCATATCATGCATGAACAGACAGATATGTGGGAAATCATATGAGATGCCCTAACATGTGAAGGTAAGATACTATAGGGCACCTGCCAAACTACGATAAAGTGTTCCATCTGTGATGGGATGTAATGTCCCATCCCGGTGCCCTACATTAGACGTTGGATTTAGTCATAAACACGGTTCAAAATATCAAAGTGAATTAAAATTTGTGTGGGATAATAAAAACTTCAACCATTTGTTACAAATATAAATAACTCTTTCAAATACATTAACACTTTGTCTTTCAGTTCAAACATAAAAACATATCATAACTACCTTTTCTGATGCCAGTCTTTATTCTTCAATGCCATGTTTCTCACCTTAAGCCAGCTATTTCATTCTACTCACATGCGTGCATACTAAAAGTCAAGTACGCTGAGTGGGTTCTAGTTTAACAAGTCACAGGTTTTAACAAGTCACAGGTTAATCTTACACAGCTATCATACATATTCGCATCCGGAGATACTATTCTTACCTTTGACCTGTTACATACACTTTCTTTTATTCTTACATATACATATATTTACTCTTACAAATTCTTACATAATCATACAATTATTCATACATTCTTAAACATATATTACAAGGGCATGCCGCCATAACTCTTGCACATATATTATAAGGGTCTGCCACCCCAACTCTTGCACCGATTTCATAGAGTCGGCCACTCTATTCTTTCCCAGGTATTAGAAGGTTCTACCACCGTAACTCTTACATTCTACTTTTTACTTGACTCTTACAATCACACACAAGTAAGCAAAGTAACACATATTACAAATTCTTACAAACATTCTTTCAGTCTTGGAATAGTTACTCATCATATATATATATATATATATATATAGGGTTTGGATAAAATACAAATGAAATTAACGTGCTAAACGTGAGAATCAAGTAGAGTAATTATATATACAAGTAGAGTAATTAGTAATTACTCTATGATAAATACTCTATATTGTATTACATAATTACTTTACTTGTATATATAATTATTATATTTGATTCTCACGTTAATTCCATTTGTACGTTAACCTTCCCATATATATATATATATATATATATATATATATATATATATATATATATATAATATATATATATAAACATTACAAATTCTTTGAATGTTTTCGGAGCTGTGTGCATACTTTTAAGACTAGAAGTGTATATATATATATATACACACTTCTAGTCTTAAAAGTATGCACACAGCTCCGAAAACATTCAAAGAGAAGGGGCTAGAACGGATCATGGTCTTTTTAGAACAGACTATAAAGCCTCTCCTTAGCTGCGCACGGTTAACTGTGTAACAATTTATAAGTATCAATTACTACTTCTAACTAGATCGCACTTCTTAAGTTAGTGAAGCCCCGAGCGAACAGGGTCCGGGGGCAGCGCCCCTTGCAGCGGAGTCCTAGGGCAGAGCCCCGGTTGGAAAAATTTTATTTTCGATGGTAAGTCTTTATTAACAATTTCATCAAAAAACAAATCAAGATGAGTTTCCCCAAACGAATCGAGTCGAGTTTTCCAAACGAATTGAGCCTAATTTCCAAACGAATCGAGTCTATTTTCCCAAACGAATTGAGTCGAATTTCCAAACGAATCAAGTCGAAATTCCAAACGAATCATGTCGAATTTCTCAAACGAATCGAGTCAAGTTTCCCAAACGAATCGAGTCGAATTTCCAAACGATTTTCAAATGAATCGAGTCGAATTTCCAAACGAATCGAGTTGAATTTCAAAACGAATTTTCATAAATTTAATTCGAATCGGGTTTTCCTACTTTTTTGTTATAAACATTTTCATTCAACCCCCTAAGACCTGTTTTACCAATATAACGAGTTATGGGTCTTAACAACTTCACCTATCAGTTCTTACAAGGTCCGAACATCACCTGTTTGTCCCAAATCGCACCCAACAATTCGTTTGTTTAAAAGTTTGGTTTTTTTTACATGTTATGGTCTGATTTTCCTTAGTCTCAAATCTTAAGACGAGCCAATATATAAAACCTAACCTTTATATAAAGAACTTACATTTTTGTGTTCTTTTTTGCTTCGGATATGATTCTACACATGAATCTATACGTGTTTCTTGTTTGACTACGGAAATCAGCTGCAAACCACCCTCTTTCTTGCTCGGATCTGGATCCTGAATGAAGAAGAGTGTTTGTGTGTGTTTTTTAGTGTGTGGAGGCAAAGAGAAACGAGGGTTTTGGTTTTCGGGAAGGTTTAAGGGGTTTATATAGTATAAGCTCATGGACCTTAAGGCCCATAACTATTCCCTTAACCCATCTTTTATTTCCAAGCCCACAACCCAACTTATTATTATTTAACTTAACTAAATAATAGCACACTATTAAATAGACAAAATCCTTTTATTTATTATTTTAAAAGTAGAATGTTACATGGACAGTCTTGTGTTAGCACTTAGCTCGAAATATGTGTTGATGTTTGGTTGAAAGCATGTGTTTATAGTGTGTAATCTCATGTATTTTACTTGTTTATATGTATCGAACATGAGTACTTTGAGTGGTTTTATGTTTACAGATGCTCGGAGCTTAAAGGAACTAATTTGGAGCACTTAGGATGGCAAAGAATTGAGTTATGGGCAAAAAAGGAAGCAATGGGGGTGTTCGGAAGTGATTCGTGAGCATCTAAAGTAAACGGGCATATCCAGGGATAGAAAATGAGTTGCGGAACCCATAATATATGAATTTTAGGTTTCTCGACGAAAAGAGTATGAAAATGAAATAATGGGGCCGTAAGGCAGATCTTTTTTAAGGGCCGTAACCTACGGCCTTGTCGTAGGCTACGGTAACCTGACGGGAAGTGTGTTTTATGCTTGTTTTCTTCCATATTTAAGTTCGGTTAAACCCTAATTCGACAATCCTTCATACCCTAACATCCTTGGGCGATTTTGGGGCCATTCTCCACCATCCTAACACCTACCAATCACCATAAACATCCATGTTCTTATCATCACAATCAAGAATCAAGATTTCCAATATGCTTATGCTAGGCTAAAGCTTCTGTGACCATCTCCGGGTGTAGGGTTGTGTATGTGGTTAGACTTTTTGGTATTTGAACCTTGACATTGGATTTGGATTTGGTTAATCATTCGGTTAGTTGAATCTTTAAATTTGTTTGTATGCTTAAACAGTTTTTCGTAATTGAATGCTTAAGATTGTATCAGTTACTTGGTTTGAGGTCATCAACATTTAGGATTGAGTTCTTACTTGGTTCATAATATTTCATAAATTATGAACTTGATTAACACTTTCCAGTGAATTCGACCCCTTACTTACCCTTGCTAGTAAAGGTATTTTATAAATGTTTTTAATTGACCTTTCGACATCGATCATGTGTCAACAGGTGTGGTTGCGGGTTTGCAAGACGTCATATTTGCCCAAGCTAATATGTCTTCTGCATAAGATTCCTGATATAAAAACAAACCATCATTCTTATGTTGAACAGGAATCCCAAAAACTGATGAAGCTTCCCCAAATTCGTTATGGCAAACTTGGCCGAAAAGGAACGAATGATGTTTTGTAATAAAGTGGGGTGTGAGACTGTTAAAATAATGCCATCTACGTGAGGTAGAAGATATGCCAATTGAGTTCCCCGTTATTAAATAAATAAAGATGTGTCTGTAACTGCGCTTTGGAAAGCATATATTAGCAGAAAGGTGGAAAATCGTTTAAACCACGTGTGAGGAGCATGTTTTATACCATATAGTGATTTACATAATCGGTATAATTCGAATTAGTCTGGTCCTTAAAACCTAGCGGTTGAAACATATAAACATTCTCTGTAAGGCCACGGTGTTAAAACGCATTTTTGACATCCAATTGATGTACCGGCCAAGAACGCAAAGTTTCCAAGCTAAGAACAGGGAGAATCGTGGTGGGTTTGACAACGGGGCTAAATGTTTCATCATAGTCAATTCCGACTTGTTGCGATTTCCTATTAACTACAAGTCGAGCTTTATAACGTTGTAATTGACATGTTTCATTAAACTTATGACAAAAGAGCCACATACAACGGATGACGTGAGCATCTGGTGGCCGTGGAACTAATCCCCATGTGTTATTAGTTAATAAAGCTTTATACTCATCTGTCATGACAGCGGTCCAGTGTGGATCAAATAACGCGGTAAGGTGAGATTTAGGTGTAGGTGAGATAGATGTAGTGTGTAGGTTTAGTTGGATTTTACGTTTCATGATGTCATCTCTGATTCGAGTGGTCATGGGGTGGATATTGGCGGGTGGTGGTGGGGGCGGAGATGTGTGAGATGTTATGTGTGTGTGTGTGTGTCTTATAAGGGGGGAACAAGGGACTGTGTATCAGTTGTGGGTGTTGGTTATAGGGGCGGTGTGGTCTGTTGGGTGGGAGAAGTGGGCTGATGATGTGGTTGTTGTGGGGTAAGTGGGCTAGTCCGACGGGTGGTAGTTGGAGAGTGAAGTACAGGAGAGTAGTGGGCCGGTGGGGTGGTGATGGTTGGTTAATGTGTAGATGTTTTAGTTCGTTTATTTATTAGTTTTATTCGTTATTGTAGGAACTTTGGTACTTCATACGTGCTTTTGTATTTCAGGTTATTGATCGTTAAAGATGCTAAATTGGAGACTTGTACGAGCATGGAATGATATTTCGGGAAGATCGGAGCCACTAAACAAGTTGGTTGAAAATCAGCTCCCAGAGTATGATGAGATAAAGGATGAAATTACGAGAACGTGGGCGAAAACGGCGAAGAAAACGGAGTTGAAACGAGAAAGATATGAAGAAAACAAGATTTTGGGAAAGTGTCCCACCGTGGCCCACGGTCAACCCAGCCCAAAATCGGACAGAAGCCACCGTACCGTGGCCTCTGACCCACGGTGAAGCCACCATGACCCACGGTTGGACCGTGGTCCACGGTCCAGTCTGGCGAGGCAACAATCGTGACCCACGGTGGAGACCGTGGGCCACGGTCCGGAGTTCGTAATAGCATATTTAAAAGGGTTTTTGGCTGCATTTTGACCTATCTTTCATTCCATCTCATTCTTGGCGGCTGAAGGCGATTTCTAGCAGCTCCTAGAGGCGATTTCCACCACCATAGCTCGTGCCAAGACCCTACATATGATTCATATCATCCGTATTGAAGACCCAATGATGTCAAGGCTCGGCTAATCTCCTAGAATCGCACCCGGGATGTATAGTTTGTAACTTTTACAGTTTTTCTTATGTGATTAAGAACACTTGTGTATTATTGTTGATGATTAATATATGATTATTGATGTTTGGTATTTCTGTGTGTTCGGTCGGTTTAGGTTTACGTTGGTCTGAACGATCTGTTACCAGTTGCTAACTGTTTGGTTAGATTGAATACGATAAACAATACAATTGCCCTTAACTGAGTCACACTGGCAAGGACTGTTTGATAACCAGTGTCGTGTGTAAAGTAATTGTTGATGTCTAAGGTTTTGTCTGATTGATCAGTTTTCCGTTAATCGTTAATAATTAATCTGTTAGGTTGCATGAGGTAACTGTTGGTTGCTTACTTGAATTCCCGGGTGTGTTTTGCTTTGTTAACTATTTAATACTCATTTAAAATTGCTTGTGTGACCAAGGATGATATTTCGGGAAGATCGGAGCCACTAAACAAGTTGGCTGAAAGTCAGCTCCCAGAGTATGATGAGAAAAAGGATGAAATTATGAGAACGTGAGCGAAAACGGCGAAGAAAACGGAGTTGAAACGAGAAAGATATGAAGAAAACAAGATTTTGGGAAAGTGTCCCACCGTGGCCCACGGTCAACCCAGCCCAAAAATGGACAGAAGCCACCGTATCGTGGCCTCTAACCCACGATGA